>NC_073694.1:73021140-73302910 GCF_029784165.1 Wyeomyia smithii | reverse complement strand
ATTATTATATAGATATAATATATATAGTATATATTATATTATATAATATATATATAATATATATATATATATATATATATATATTATATATATATATATAGTATATATAGGATATATATATAGATATATATATATATATATATATTATATATAGTATTATACTAGTATATATTATATAATATACTATATTAGATATAATATATATATATATATATATATAATACTATTATATATATAATTATATAATATATATATATATATATATATATATATATATATATATAATATATATATATATATATATTATATATACAATATATAATATATATATATATATATATTATACTATATATATTATATTATATAATACTATATATATATATATATTATATATATTATATAATATATATATATATATATATTAATATTGTAAAATAAAGTTAGTTTATTTCTCTGATCCCAAAACACGACTTACAAACAGTTAACCTCTCACATTGAAAATGCTCGAATTAATTTCAGTAGAGTAATCAAATCCTTCTCATCCAACCTCTTTGTTTTAATCGCCAAAAAGCTGAAGAGCGGGTGTCACTCGGTTTGCCGATATTCAATCACATTCCTGGTCCTTAGCGAAATTAAATACTTGGTATTCACACCGGAACAATAACGGCTTTTCAACCAATAAACGTAGACGCATTGCTTTTCCGGAAACAAGATTTATAACTCACATAAACTAGAAAAGACGATAAAAATGTCGACGAAAAACATTCCGTCATTCCTGGGGATTCTAGAAAAAGAAAAAATATTTCCTCTCCTAAACTTTCCCGAATAGGTCCTATGATTTTCCAAATGAATGGTACAATCAAACCAAAAGGTGCTGCGGAAAAACCGAAGAAAACTTCTCCTGGGCTTGTAAATTTAAAGTCCCAGCACTTTCTCAAACATCTAAAACCCCAGTTGCTCCTTTTGCACATTTAGTTGATAAATCAAATGCTGGATTGGTAATATTCTCAAACTGGATTTTTGAAACTTTCAATGTTGACAGTTAACTGCCTAATGGCTCCTTCTTGCAGGGATCGTATCCTTCAATGGCTAGATCATCCACCAATCTGAAGGAATTTACCTCTTTCTTACAGTGGAGAAATATTTTACGAAAATTGATTCATTTCATGTTTTGATCAATAAAAACAAATGCGATGCATTTTCACTTTGTGAATCTTGACTTACTTCGAATATCGATCTCAACTTCCATGATTTTAATATTATTCGCCTTGATCGAGACACCCCATTTAGAGGAGTACTTCTAAGGGTTAAGAAGCGCTATTCTTTCTATCTATTAACCTCTCATCGATTCCAGGCATCGAAGTCGTCGCATGTCAAATGACAATAAAAAGTAAAACTTTGTATTGCCTCAATATAGCCCACAACAGAAAAAAAAAGAATATCGTTTATTATTGATTATGGCATGGAAATTCCACTCTACGGGATATGGGTAAAGTTATATTTATTTTCGAACTGACTTTAAAATGTGAGAAAATTTATCTTAAAATATAGAACAATATGATGAAATTGCAATAGACATATACAGAATTATGGTCAAAAAAGGAGTACAGGTCGGCCTCGATTATCCGGAGACTCGATTATACGGGGATTAACTGGGGCTCGATTATCCGGAGAAAATGGTTCGATTATCCGGAGTATTTATTTTTATTGTATTTCTATAACGTACTTTTGTCTTCCGGGTCATTGGGAGGTACAGGGTTGTTCTTAATTGTAGCGGTTCCGCTTAGGCAGTTCGTTTTTGGCAGCTTTCTCCTCGTTCCTTCAACCAATTGTTACTCAATAACTTTCAGAAGCAAGGTATTATGGTTTTTTGTTGCCAATAAGGACCTAGCCTCGTAAACCGGTTTCGGATTCATGACAGGAACATATTCCTGTAATATAATGATCACGATCATTGCAGTACTTAGAAACACAAGCATGCATGTACCGGGTCTGTTCCGGATGCTCTCGGATTATTGAACCAAAACTCATCAAGCGAAATTAATAACGACTTAAATTCCGCAAAGCAGTCCATATGGAGCGTCTAGGTCTTTATAGGTCACTCAAGAAATAGAAAAAATACATGAGTGTTGTTTTATTTCGTTTTGTTATCTTCGAGATAATCATTATAACAAAATTTATTATTACGTATATATGTATAACAAACGCCGACAAACAGTCTAAAGACAATTTTCAATTTTTTTCGTTGGCGCATGCATCGTGTACAATTTATTATAATAGAAAACTCACTGTTCTAGATGAGAGATATTAAAAATTTAAATAAAAAAATGGCTCGATTATCCGGAAGGTTCGATTATCCGGAGCGAAATGTTTTTCAAAACTCCGGATAATCGAGTCCGACCTGTAGTACAGGTCGGACTCGATTATGTATAGTCTCCAATTTTTTTTCACTATATATAATCGGATTTTATATATAATCGAATCAGAGGAAAAAAATGTTTTATATTTTTTTTTCATAAATGATTTGTTGTTGTCGAATAAATAAGAAGAATTTTATTTTTGATGCATCCCCCTAAAAGTCAGAAAACACATTTCTTACAAAAAATTATTAAAAAAAAAAAATTATGAAAGTATGTACTGATATGACAACTTGTTTGTATTTAATTTCTCAAACTTTTTAAAAATATTTTTTTTTATTTATTTTAAATTTTTTTTTAAATTTTTTTAATTTTTTTAAAATTATTTTTATTAGAGTATTTTTAGTTTTTTATTTTTAAAACTTTTCAAACAATTTTCAAAATTTATATTTTCTTTGCCCTTTTTTATCAATTGTTACGCATTTTGTAGATATTCTCTCACGATATATTAGCTCTAGATAAGTCATATTTGAAATTCAAGAAAAAAAATTTTTTACTTCTATATATGGTCGGCGCGCGACCAGACCGAGCCAAACGCCATTTTCTTTAAAATTGAGTTATTAGCACCAGTGGATGTGCAAACTGGTTATCTATGTTCCATTGAAATATAAAATCATCGTGTTATAATAAAAAATCTCTGTAGCACTTTGTGGAAAGAACGAAATTGCGTTCGACCAGAGTGAACCGCAAACCTAGAAATGGCATCTAAAGGAAGTGATTGTTTGTGATTTAAAAGCAAACTTTGCAATTTATTTTAACTAGTAACTGATTTCTCCGCTTCGGACAGCTCGTTATTACGACTGTCATCAGAACTAGATAAATAAACAGCCAGGTGGTTTTCGTAGAGCCGAATATCGTTTCAATGGGCACATGACTTTTTTCAAGATCTTGTTGAGCCAGACCGAACCAAGTGCATTTTATTTTCATTTGATATTTTTCAAATAAAATTAATTTTTTTCTTGTAACAAACGTCAGGACTGGGTTAATATACGTTAAATCAATAAAATTAGACAATACCCGCTTTAAAATACCAGAGAATTTCATATTGATACTTTCTTAACACTTAGCACTTGGTGCGCTTTGGCACCAGGAAATAGAGCAACAGAAATAAAGCTTCGCTTGTCTATCAGCTGTATACTTTTTGATACAGATTGGACTGAGCGTTGATATCTATGTATTACGTTTGACTAGTGAGAAAAACTAGCTTGTTAAATAGTCAAGTTGATATATTGTAGTGAACACGTTTGACTAGACCGAACTGAAAACCATTTTTTTTAATTTTTGTTCGACCAGAGTGAACTGAGTGCATAGGTGTCAAAAATAAAAACCAAATATTTTATCAATTATTGTTATTTTTGTGTATTTATGATAACAGAATATTCATTAAGCCCTGTTAATTACGTGTTAGCATTGAATTAATGATAAGTTCAAACACAATTAATTTATGGGTGGTTAAACTTCAAATGCTAATTACTCAAAACAATGTATTTGGCGCTTGGCTCGGTCTGGTCGCACGCCGACCATATAATCTAGTCTAAAATTATATATAATCGAATCATATATAATGGAGTCTCTATATAATCGAGTCCGACCTGAATTCGGTTATTTACGGCTGTTTTCCAGAAGTTGCCATCTTACAATTCAAACTGGTGTCTGAGGTCAATTTTTAGCTCCTTGCATCATTCTGGATCCGGTGATACACATATTGGGTGGTATTTGGTCACTTCAGGCTATTTTCCAGGAAACGTAAGTCGCCATCTTGGATTTCAAAATGACATTTGGAGACAATTTCTGGCCTCTATGCGTCATTCTGGTTGAAGAAACATCCATATTGGGTGTTATTTGGTTATTTTCGGCTGTTTCCCAGACACCGGAAGTCGCCATCTTACAATTCGAAATGTTGTCTGAGGTCGATTTGTGGCTTCAGTGCATCATAACAATTCCGGAAATATCCATATTGGGTGGTAGTTGGTCATTTGCCACTGTTTTTCAGAAACCGGAAGTCGCCATCTTAGATTTCGAAATGGTATTTGGAGATATGCCAGATAAGGGAAAGGGTGTCGGAACATTATGGACATGTTTGTTACACCTAAAAACATTCACTTACCAAATTTGGTTATAGTTGCTTGATTGGTTCTCGAGTTATGCTAAATTTGAGTTTCATTTGTATGGGACCCCTCCCTTATAGAAGAGGAAGGGGTGTCGAACCATTATGGATATATTTGTTACCCCTAAAAATATTCACCTGCCAAATTTGGTTTTATTTGGTTGACTAGTTCTCGAGATAAGCAGAAATTTGTGTTTCATTTGTATGGAACCCCTCCATCACAGAAGAGGGAGGGGAGTCGAACCATTATCGACATATTTGTTACCTCTAAAAACATTCACATACCAAAATTGGTTGTATTTGGTTGATTGGTTCTCGAGCTGTGCGAAATTCGTGTTTCATTTGTATGAGACCCCTCCCTTGTAGAAGAGGGAGGGGCGTCAAACCATTATGGGTATATTTGTTACCTTTAAAAACATTCACCTACCAAATTTGGTTCTATTTACATGGTTTGTTTTCGAGATGTGCAGAAATTTGTGTTCCATTTGTATGGAACCCCTCCCTTCCAGAAGAGGGAGGGGTATCGAACCAATATGGGCGTATTTGTTACGCCTAAAAACATCCATATGCCAAATTTGGTTCCATTTGCTTGGTTAGGTTTTTGAGATGTGCAGAAATTTGTATTTCGTTTGTATGGGACCCCTCCCGTCCAGAAGAGGGAGGGATCTCAAACCATCATAGGAACCTTTCTCGGCCCCTAAAATCCCTACATACAAATTTTTACGTCGATCGGCTCGGTAGTTTCCGAGCCTATATGGATCAGACGGACAGACAGACAGACCGGACTAGGTATAGATTGTACTGATTCGTCTCATCGGAACATGCCCCCTAAGATCCGGATTAAAAGGAATCAATGTGGTTACAGGTTCATGTCAGTCCCGGATTCTAAAAGTAGACAGATTTTCTAATTTTTTGACAGGTCAAGATCGAAAATCGGACAAGAAATGAAAAAGCAAGAAGCATTCCATTTTGTGGGTACCCGGGTACCCTGCCGAGTACTTATGAGGTAAATAAATTCGAAGTCCGAAAAACAGCGGCAAATGACCAAATACCACCCAATATGTGTATCACCGGATCCAGAATGATGCAAGGAGCTAAAAATTGACCTCAGACACCAGTTTGAATTGTAAGATGGCAACTTCTGGGAAACAGCCGAAAACAACCGAATACTACTACATATGGATATTCCCGTAATCGAAATGATGTATAGAAGCCAAGCATTGACCCTGGACACCATTTTGAATTTGAAAATGACCACTTTCAGTTTCTGGAAAACAACTAAAATAACTGAAATGCAATGCGGAATAGAGGTGATGTACAAAAGCCAAAAGTCGAAGATGTTGTCATTCCGCTAAAACCAATCATTTCGAACGATATAAACAAATCGTAAGGAATCAATAAATTTGAAATGTTTAAAATTATTAAATTAAACACTAAAATAGGTTGTCAATAAAACCGAACGAAATTGGTATCAAAATTCATGAAATCACTCCAGGAGTGGATTTTCATTCATTTTGAACATGGTCCCGAAGATCCGGATTTATGGGAACCATATGGGACCAATGGCTCTTTAGGTCCCGTATATTAAAAATAGACAAATTTTCCAATCTTTCAACGGGTCAAGATCAAAAACCGGCCAAGAATTGAAGAAGTAAGAAGCATTTCATTTTGGTGGGTACCCAGGTACCCTGCCGAGTACTTACGTGTGTGAAAATTGTCGAGTACATCACGGTTGAAACTTCGTTCAGAAAATTCGTTCCATTGGCAGGTTAACACTGATGTTCACCTAATTTTATCTGAAATCTTTATTTAGCATCTTATAGCATTTTTTCTCAGCTTTTCAATGCTGGTCTCAGATCGAAAATCGGTAGTTGCGAACACGGCCAAAATTGCATTTTTAAGATATAATCCAATATGGCGGCCAAAATTCTGATCACTTCAAATGAAAGCCCTATCTTGACAGTAAAGTACTATTTGTAGTAGGCTCCATAACGAATTTCAGAGATATAGCTTAAATAAAACATCGAGAATTGCTAAAATTACCACTTTTCTAGAAACTATTTCACCCCTTGGTGAACGAGGGGTCAACAAATTCGATCAAACAAAAATGGTATTATCATTTTTTTCTCTATTTCTTATAACTACTTGCATTTATCTCGAATTTCAGCGAGAATTGCTCAATTACAATGTTAAGTCCCACGTCACTATTTCATACAACTCCTAGGGCTATATACCTTGTAGTTTTCTACACAAAAATTACTGTCAAAGTTGGCTAAATCTAAAAATATACTTTTCAGAGTCGTCTAGTCATAGGCGAACCGCTTCTATATTTATCTTAACACCTATATTCATCTCATCGCTCTTATTTGTCCAATTTACTGTCAAACTTTACTTGAAAACTAAAGGTAATTTTAATTTTACCCCTCGATTCAGCCGGCTAGTCGGAAATTTTATTCTGAAGAAATATAGTAAAATTTGTCGGTAAAAATAAACATTATTCCTTGGGCTTATTTTATTTCTACGTGTGCAGTCAATTCAGCTTTTGAAACCTATTTTTAAAAAACGATAAAAATCTAGATTTCAGACCCCCTCCCCCCTATATAACGATAGGTAACGTACGACAGGACTCCCCCCCCCCAAATTACGTAAAGCTGATCAGCCTGACCCCCCTCCGAAATTTTCAATTTCGAGCTAACATCACAGTTACGTAACTGTCTCTACTACCCCCCCCCCCCCCTCCCCCCTACGTAACAATAAGTAACGCAGACTCAACCCCCCTACCCCCCCCCCCCCTTCATGCGTTACGTAATTTGTGTAAGACGCCTTATCGAGAAATTTTAGACTCATATTGCTCTTTTTTTTAATGGAGACGCACGGTGATGCTACGGACACGTATGGTAACTCAACGGAGACGGATGGTGGCCGAGCCGTTGCCAAGTTCGGGCGCGCGTTTACTGCGCTCCAGTATATTTATTTTTATATAACTTCTATTTATCAACATATTTTTACCGACCACGCGTGAAATATTCATTAGGATTTCGACGGAGGGCATTTTTTCATGCTACGTTAACTTATTACGACTGCATAGGAAAGGTTCATGACTAAACTAAACTTAAAAATCTTAACATCATATCTCAGAAACACTTTGGAAAAAATTGGATGAACAATGAAAACAAACCACAAGTTGCATTCAAACTAACAAATTCTTAGCGCGACTTACTTGGAGAAAAAGGAAAAAAACTTAGTTAAATTGAACATAGCATTTTACAACAAACAAGCATCTTCACCTCTTGACTCACCTCCGGACACCTCAACAACTATTGAAGCGTATATACAGAAAAAAAGCTTTAAAAAATAAATCGTAACATTTCTTGCGTCGCCAGCAGCAACAAAGCTAGTACCGCAGAAATAAAAGGCACAATAAGTACAATAAATTCGACGATTGAATGAAATTTGCTAACATCAGCGTTAACATTTCCTTCAATGCCAATTTGTTGCAAGCAGTCTACGTTCGGTTTTATACCAAGACAAGAAAATGGCAATATATCGGGGTTACCTTTGAATTAGCCCCCCAGAACAGAACCGTTTGATATTTGCTTTCGTTTTGCGTGTGCTTTTGTTGCGATCGATCACATATTTAAGCAACGGTGCTAATTAGTTTAATTAACCTGATTCGGACATATTAACTATGAAAAGGCAGATGCAAACTTGTTGATTTTTTTTCTTTTCTTTTTTTTATTTTAATGCTAGAGATTTCAATGCTCGTATTTTCTATCTCTGCGGATGAAACACTTATTTTGTTTAATCTTTTTTCTAATCTTAAATAGACTAAGCTTGTGTCAGATTACGACAGTTGAAAAAATAAAAACAAATCAACTGGCATCACCGTCAGCACATTCCATGGCGTATACTAAATTGCCTTTCCCTTCCTCTGGTGATTTCAGAACTGACAAATTGTGCCTTTTGTTCGACCTTTTCTGGGTTCCAGATTGCACAGTTCGGCAACAATCGCATCCATTCAATGCCGGCGCAGCTGTTAGTGTGACCAACGTGAACTTGAAGGAAGCGTTCTCAAATAACTAAACTCCAACGTTACAACAGGGCTTAGCGATTTTAGAGTTTGCCTTGAAACGTTGACCCTGCTACGATGATTAGTTTAATTCAGCCATCCTAAGACTTGCACGAACGGAAAGACAAACAAAGCAGACAAATGGGCACACCGTTTTGGCGATGCTGCGGAAGCCAAATTGCTGCGGCCTAGCTAGAATTGTCTGCGTTGTGGCCGCACTTGTCCTCGGTAATTTCTCTCAATTAAAACGAAATCAATTTATCACCGGCTGTCCGCCGGTATGTGTATGTGGGTGCACGAGCATATGTGTGCTCCCGACATCAGGCTAAATTTTCCGGTTTCTGCTGACACTTTCCAATTTGCGTTGGTGCATAATTTCATATACAGTTGCGACCACAGTGCGATTGGTGAGTGCAGCACCCAGCCATGCCTCACCGGCCGGGGAGTCAATTTTGGTGCGGTGGAATGCATATACGACTCGGTTGATAGTCACGGGAAATGAACCAGCAATTCCGTCCGGACATAGCACGCACTTTCGGTTTTCGGTCAATAGCTGGCCTGTGCTTCGGGAGCCACGGCGAGAAGTGATGAATTGATCCTGGAAACTGGATTTTGTCGTCTATAGAAAACAACATTTTTCCAAGTGTACTGACCATTGCATCCCTCGGGCAGATGGAATCGTTTGTGGAAGTTGTGAAGTTCTAAAAATAATCCGTCTGCCCCTCACCGGTAGAATGGCTGACTTGTCGTTGGCAAACACGACAGCGAGAATGCCGTGCTTCGTTCTCCACAATTCTCCATGAATGGGCGATAGTTGTCGGTGGATGTTATAGATAGTCCATCGTCAGCGCCGCTCTGGTTTATATACGATACGGCTTTCCGACAAGGACTGGCTAGACACATGATTCAATTTGGATTCCGGCAGGGGTTAAGGCACTGATTGCACTGCTAGGTTTCGTCTGATCGCTGGACAAGACCCCAAACGAGGAAACAATTGCATTAGGCCGAGCAGAAGGTTTTGTCAACACTGATTTTGCCTTTGTTGCGATACTTTTCTGGTGTTTTTTTATTATACGATATTGTGGCATGTTGAATGCAACCTGGCGAGAACAACTGGGTTCTTTTATTTCACAAAATCGATTGATTCATCGAATTCTTTATAGATTTAATGTTGAGGATTAATGCAACTCAAGAAAACGAGGATTTGTGTGAAATAAATTAAATTTATATTAAACTATGACGATCGTTTAATTACAACAAAAACCATCCCAAACAGAAGCAAAATAAAAATTTGATGAGAGTGTTGGGAAAACATATTTTTTTCAAAAGAATCCAAGCTTTTTTGCTATACCGATCATCGTAAAATAAAACTCGAATGAATTTTCCATGAAACGCTCATCACAATTCGGAAACAATATAATTTTGCAAATTAATTCTGACAAAATGTTTATGGTGAAAGAAAATTGCACAAAAAGTTGGTATACCTATTCCGTTCAAACAAATAAAAATCGTTAAAAAAAAGATAAGTTTTTGAACAGTTCATGTTGTTTTGTGAGATTTTCTAGATTGCTGATGGCACATTTTCAAGGTCGTATGTTTTTGAATATTTTAGAAGTGAAAGACCCACAATAAAAATCCTGCGCACGATTTTGAACTACGGTGTTCCCTAATATCACACAAATTAAACACGCTGCGGGAGGACAACTGCCGCATACCGGAGCCGCAAGCCCGTTTGACTTTTGTGAATTGTTTTTCGAGCTGTACCAAATTGTTTTACTCTTGCTAAAACCACGACTCCAGCCATGCTACAATAGGTGGGTCCTTCCACAAAACAAACGATTCGGAAAGCCACCCATGAGTTCCGCAATCCGAAACAACTTGGCATCGATCCCACTTAAGACTAGCCCCGAAGCTATTGGCATTGTCGTTCTGTTGTCGATGCTCAACCTATTAGTTGAAAGAGCTTTTTGCTAATCCTTCTCTAGCGCAGGGTATGGAACTCGACTTATTTACTCGCTGCACTCGAAGGTACAGATAGTATACCAGCTTCAGTCTGCAAGAGCGGTAATCAAGTTGCCATCAATTGATTCATCGCCACCCAACCCTGCAGGAATCGACATTGGAAGGGCAACGCAGCAGATCTTCCATCGCTCGGTGCAATTTATTGTGTTTGTAAACGCTTAGGAAAACATGAAAATATACATCCATGCATCTCTCGAACCCGCAGTTGTTCGAAGAAGATCACGCTATGCATGGACTCGTATATCAGTGCAAGGGCGGAGGAGGGGAAGGTAAAATGTTTTGTGCTTTAGTGCCCAGGAAGGATACGATGTAACTAAGGGGGTGGAAGGTTACATCTGGTACCGACTGTGTAGACTAAGTTCGATCAACATTTATATTGCGTTTCGACGAATGAACGACGGTGGCAACAGCAGCGTGGTCAGGCGAATGACGAATAAAACTTTGATCCAATGTTTTTGCCGAGAGATGAAAAGTTGGGTTAATCAAGGCTAGATGATTGCTCTCTTTGTTAACTAATTCTTGTTTGTTATCAAAAATGCTTCATAGTACTTGAGTTTTTCGTTTAATTACACGCAAATATTTCATTGAATCGAATGACGATATATTTTGAATACGTCCACGATTCATGACAACGTGTACACATTTTTATTCGTTGTTTCGTCGCACATTTTTATTCGTTGTTTCGTCGGAGATTCAGACGAAGGAGATGAATTGTCAAGCTGGGCTGGTGTGTCATAAATTGATGTCAAAATATTAAAAACGGTGGACGCTTTCAAGCACTTTCGTTGGGTTTTCACCTATTAGAGCAAACCGATTCTCGCACGGGGGATTTTTTATTATCCGGATCAGTTCAAGGTAAATTGCGAAGCGCACAAGGAACAAATAGTTTCTGGATACGATAGAAGCTGATGACGTTGCCGTTTTTAATACTAGACGTAAGTCTGTTCCTCCAAAGCAATTGCAATGTCTACAACAGTCGTGGATTCGCTGCAGAATACACCACCAAAATGCTCGTTGCTCTTTTCTCGTCATCCAAAAAATACAGTCGCCGGAAGATCATCTTCCTTCTTTTGAGATTTTATATAGTTCCTGTTGGGTTGAAACTACCAACTCTATGGTAGCTAACACGTATATTTAGGGCAATTTGACAAGAACGAAATTAGTTTGGCTCCACTTACAAATTTGGTGTAACTATTCTGAAAGTGGCATTGGCTGTCCTCTCCCACTGTGCCTTACTTATAACGGTACAAACTATAATTTAATTTTCGTATTAGGTTAAGTTATCATAACCATCAATTGATCAGTACTTACAGGTGTAGATTATTTTTTTTAACAACGATCACTACTACCAATTGTATGTAAGAAATTGTAGCTTTAAGAACCGTAGTAATTTACGTTTAATATTTGCAAAGTTTTTATAATCGGGATCAGTGTGTCGAACAGTTGACATTTTTTCATGATACCGCATCGAAAAGTACTGTTGTCTCTCTTGCATACTTCGGCATCAGCGTTCAACTATACGTTTCTTTATTTGAGAGAATCGTGTGACTAGAAGCCAACACGGGTGGTTAACGATTCGCTTTCGTATCGATCTCCGGCCGCTTCGACATCTCGACTGTCGCACTCTCCGAATGACAATAATTTTGCACAGTAATATAAAGAAAAATAAATAATTTCTGTATTCTGCCGAAGAATATCATCAATCATGTAAACCAGAAGATTGGAATCTAATAGCGAATTTCTTTATTCCACTGTGTTCGGGCAAATCTACCGATGAATAAAGAAACGACATTGCAATTTTCGACGCAAGTGAGAAAGAGATGCTAGATAATTGTTTACGAACTAAGCTCGTGTGGTGGCGGGTTGAAGCTGATGAATTTTACAGTGCGCTCCGGGCAGCACGTCTGATCCATACTGGGTCAAAATTGGGCGAAGGAAAAAGGGTTTTGACAGCAGTTAGGTTACTTCCAGGTCGAAACGCGGTGAGCTGGTTGAATAGAGAAATTCGCTATTAATAACTGTGTCGCTACTTTGGATCTGGTTGTAACTTGAAACACGAATGCTTGCGAAAGCTACATATATCTTAGAGCAAGGTAATATTGAAGTTAGCGGCCTTTCGTGCTGAATCGCGTACATGAAAAAGTTACAAGTACGACACAACATATACGATGGTATACCACCCGATGTTATAATTATTTTGTTATTTCTGTTTTTTGTTGACACAAAGTTGTATGAAAATGTATGTGTTTAAATATGTTTTTTTTTTAATATATATCTATATATCATTCATTTAATCAAACTAATTAAATTTTTAAGCATAATCAAGAGTTTAAAGTGGCATGAATCTTTGGGCATGAATATTGAAGGATTTAGAAAATATAAAGAAATTTAATATAGGTAAATGTCACATTCTCTCATGTTACAAATTAGGGGAACAGTCTTTTCGATAAACTCGTTATAAAGTTTGACCAGTAGTATGCTCTCTAGAGTTTCATCAGACAGTTTCGTTCTGAAATCGAATAGAATTAATGCCAGAGCATTCCACTGAATTTGATTCGATGGGACAAATTCAATAAACGTCCTCGAACCCAAATAAAAAATCAATGCGTAGTGTAAATTGAATCCACTTCAATTCGTAATAAATGCCATATAAAGCACAGAGAGCTACAAGCAATAACACATGCGCCAGAGATTGTCTTTACAATGACTATAATATAAAGACAAGTGAGCGAGAGTATTGTTGTTCATGCTGAATTCGTGACAAAAAGTAAGAGATAAAAGCAGAACGTATAATACTTCGGGAGCGGCTACTGTCGCGTAGTGTTTCATTCCACAGTGGTAATCACAAAATCTTACTACTGTCGTATGAAATGTATTTTTCTCTACCCTGATCGTGATTATAAATTTTTTATATTAGAATAACCAAATTTAACTGAATAGAATATTAATTGCACGTCGTCTTCTCGTGAAAATTTATCTTATTTCGACTTCTCCCTTTCAGCTTCACCGCTGGTCTACGTAGAATCCCAGATGTACGAACCAACGCTTGTCTTACTCTGCCGTCTCGTCCTGGAATCACTCCCTCGTTCTTCCCCCGAATTCACTGGTTCCGTGCCGTTCCGTCAGTCACCAGAACTAAGTCACCTACCTCCAGATCTTCCACGTCAATTTGCATCTCCGAGTGATTATGGGGAGGTACTCCTTTATCCACATGCGCCAGAACTCATCGGTGATGTACCTGGCCAACTTTCAACTGCTTTGAACGACGGAGCGTTGAACGACTGTCCAGCTGTTCGGTGGGTAGTAACTACGCGCCAGGAGAGTTACCCAGCAAAAAATGGTTGGGTGTCAATGCCTCCTGTTCCGCTGATTCGAGAGAGATGATGGTAAGAGGTCTGGAGTCTGGAGTTTCGTCATCGGGTTTCCGCGGGCATAACCGCTCCAATCGCTATCTTGACTGACCGAACGAGCCTCTCCCACGCATCTCCCATATGTGGTGCCGATGTGGGGATAAATTTTCAGGCAGTTTGGCTGGTTGTGAACTTTGCGGATAGCGCCTCATGGAAACAGGTTGCGTTATCGGTCCAAAACTCCCTCAGCATGCCTCTGCGTGCCACAAAGCGTTGCACTGTGATGATGCAGGACGTACTTAACGAGTGCACTACCTTTATATGGAATGCTCTAGTTCTGAGACACGTCAATAAAGCCACACAGCGCTTCGCATTGTTCCTATCCATCTTTACGAATATCGGCCCGAAGTAGTCCAGCGCGGTGAACGTGGACGGCTAAACGAAGGCCGTCAAGCGCATCTCAGAGTGTGAAGCTATTGTTGGTGGTTTGGCATCGCCTTCACTACGCGACAGAAAGTGCAAGCTTTTTCAAATTTTTCTAGTAGCCGTGTCAGGTTAGGTATCTCGAATCGTTAGCGGATTTCGTTGAAGATGGTTTCTCGGTTGGCGTGATGGAAACGGTGATGGTACCAGTCTACAATAAGGAAAGTGATTTGGTTTTGTTTGGGGAGGATGATTGGGAACTTAGCTTCGATCGGAACGTATGGTGCCGTACCGATTCATCCTTGGCAGAAAATCGTTCTCGTCCAGGAATGGCCACAGCTTGTTGATAGAGCTGGATTTGTCCTCGATTGCATGACGATTCTCGGGCGGACCTTGGGTCTTAATCAAAACTGCAATTTCCTCCGCATAGAAATCGCTCTGTGCCGTTTTCAGGAGTATTTCTTCTGCTCGTCGAAGTTTCGTCGCTTGTTAGGTTGCCGAGTTGCAGATTTTCCTTGAATTGGCGCCCACGGAAGTTGTCCAACCCACGAAGAACATATGCAGCCACACGCTGCATCTTGGGCTATCGGTGAAATCGGTTGAATGTCATGTCTGTAGAGAAGTGTGCGGCGTGAAAATGTGACAGACGAAATTCTTCCTCGGTTGATGCAATCGTTCGCTGCTTGGGCCAATTAATTTAGGCTTGTAGAGAGAGGCCGGACCATGGAAAGAGACTGTCCGTAGTTATTCGCGGACCTCTGTCCCATTTTGCTGCAAGGTCTGCAATGTTGAGCTTGGTAGGGACTCAGTACCACTCAGAATGATGCGTGGAAGAAAACATCTCGCCGATCCTAACGGCTATGTATTTATGATATATAACGCCGACGGCCGGTGGAACGCACCCACACGAGAACAGTACTTGCATCACTCCAGCAGTAGCGTTGACCTACTACGAAGGTGTACCGTTTTTGTAGTTTTTTTTTATTCTCGCTTATTTTCCGAGATTTTTCGCCTCAGAAAATCTCCCGGTGTCGGCTAGGATTGAATCTAGACCAGTTGGGTTGGTTGTGAGTGGATCACGCCACCTCACAACCATCGACACCTATGTCGGCGGTGGGATTCGAACCCAGGCGTCGAGCGTGGTTGGCGGAGACGTTACCAACCACACTAGGCCCCCGCTACATTTTTGTACAGTTATAATTAGGAGTTTTTGTACAGTAAGGCATTAGGCAGCTCTCGTTTCGAGTCTAGGAATGGAGAGCGTTTTCAACGGGGCAACTTTCGTTTTGGCTTCAGCAAGCGCCACTTCTAAGCCACGATCCGTCGACAGGCGAAAGTAGACCGCACAGGCGTAACCGGTTTCGCTAGCGTCCACGAAAACGTGGATTTGAAGACTTCTTTCTTCTCTCAGTCTAAAGTAGCTTCGAGGGATGCGCAGTTGATTCAGCTGATGAAGCAGCCGCATGGTGATGAAGTCCACCCATTGTCACCAACGTCTATTTAGTTTGTGTGGAATTGCTTGATCCCAGCCGATTCCACTTGCTTAGAGCACCTGGATGAAAACTTTTCCGTCAACCAGGAAGTACGCGATGAGACCGAGTGGATCGAAAAGACTTATGACCATCTTGGCTACCTCACGCTTGGTAGGAACATGATCTGGATGCAGGATGGTCGGAGTTTCGGAATCCATTTCATCCCTGGCACCGATTCGGACTTGCCCTCTCGAAGCTTTGGAACCGTCAAAAGTGAGGGATAGTGGGAGAGGAAAGACAATACCACTTTCATAACAATTACACCATCAGTTCCAAAAGCCCTTAGTCCGGAGATTCCGTTCCACGCATTTAAGGTAGCGTTTGTACTGTTTCTTATTCAATTTTTTTATACAGAATACGAGAATTATAAGGTGCAATAAGAAGTACTAGGGCATGTAAAGAAGATCTCGTTTGGCTGCCTTCTGTAGCTGAAATTTTTAAATTTTTAGCATAGAAAACGCAAAAAAAAAATAATAAAACCTGATTCGAAAAACATGTGGAAAGTGTCCGTTATATTGTGTTCCCAAAAAAATGAGAATTTTTTGAGACTATATCATGACATATCAATAGTTGTTGTTGTGCTCTTTTCTGCGGCTGAAAACATGAATTGAAATAAGTTATTAAAACATTGTAGCGCTTACACAGACGTTTTGCTCTTTTTTACAACCATTCACCGCTGAGAATCATCCAAACATATCATCTACACGTTCATGGAAATGTGGAAAAATCGACCCTAAACGGCTATAGACCCTTTTCCGTGACGTTTCCGGCCTCAATTCATGGATAAAATTTTAACAAAAAACATGGAACCACAAACACCGTGTATCCTACCCTACCAGTCCGTTAAATGGTCTATACACGTTTGCTAATATATATGCGGTAAATGTCACTTATTTTCTTTAGCAAACGCATAATCTATGATGAAGGTCGGAAAAAATAGCTGGGAAAAATCCATATTGCAATCCGATATTCCAATCCAATTTTACTGCACCTTAAGTGCGGCATAATATAACTGGACTGCATTGCCTCGGAATAATTTCTTGGCTTATTACTGCTGTTACTGGTGATACTGATGACCTCTCCGTAACGTTGCGGCTGGATTTCCTTGGTGGGTCTCCTTGAACGTCGTGGCCCGTTTGGTAGTATGATATTTACAAGGCCCATGATTCACGGTTTGTCCGTGCCTGAATCCTCGTTTCGCTTAGCCCCAAATGCAAATAAAAACGAATTGTAATTTACCTCTCTTTTTGACGATGATAATGATAGCTTTCCTGGTTTCCCGGGATCCTATTTCGCCTCGCTATCTCGGGAAAACTGCCGGCAATCCCTCTGTAGGTGGCCCACTTTCTTGCAGTGGTGGCTGGCCAGTGATTTTTTCCTACTCTGCCCGATTTTCATCGCTGAATCCATCCCAGAGCTCAACCGTTTTTAGCGGAGTTCCACCTTCTAGTGCCTGCATAGTTTGAATTGATCAGCGTCTGTAGATCGAATCGGCTCCCGTCCACCTTTCAGGAAAATTTTCAGTCCTGCAGGAAATTCTCCATGCTTGCCCATAAGCTATTGTATTAGCAACAGGTAAACTCAACTGGTTTGAACGGTTACTGACTAACGAATGAAAAAATTATTCTCTTGAATATCGAATGATTGCTGTGGTTAAATTGGATTTGTTATTTGGTTGCTTCGTTGTTTTGCAATTGAGGTTTGTATACAACAGTCTTTAATGTCGAATTCGTTTTTACGGCAAGACTATCCCGTCCCGGACTACGCTTTGCAGCTGAAAAACAAACACTTTTCGAGCAGTTGCAATGGTGTGCGTAATACCAGAGGTAGCTGTCACTTTTGTTTTGGTCATTATCGCCATTGTCTTTTATCGCGTTTGTGCTACTGTACGAAAAATTTGCCAATTTACTGAAACATGTCAAATTAACAAAATAAAATAAATAAAATTCAACCTGATGTTTGACACGCGAAGAACGATAATCAAAGCAAACCGATTTTGACACATTTTTTTTTTTTATTTTGACACATACGTGTGAATGTGTTGGTGCCTTAAAACTGCACTCTGTTTCTTGCGCGGACTGTCCGGGACAGAAAAAGGGTAGTCCGGGATAGTCCGGAAAATGTAAAAAAAACAGTGAAAGGACAAAGTGTAGTCCGCGGGGTAGCTACACCGCAAAAACGAAAACGACATAAGTGTTCAACCAAAGTTTTAATTTTACGTCTTTAGCTCTGATGACAGCTCGGAGACTCGACTGCGGTCCGAATGTCATTTTGAGGAATTTCCCTCCATGCTTTGAGCAAAGACTTCTACAACTCGTCCAAACTTGTGTGTTTTCGTGAGCAGGCCTTTACTTCTAATATCCTCATCCTTGGTGATGACAGAGGGAAAGTTGAACTTGCAGTCATGAACGGTCTTCTGTGTATGAGCCGGGGCACCGTCTTGCATGAAGGTCCAGTTTTAATTGTTAACCGTTTTCAAGGATTCGCCCTTATCACAAAATAGTCCGGAAATGGTTGAATAGAGCAAATGGTCGATCATCCGAATAGGTCGAATCCGAATGGCCGAAGATCGAATAGGGTTCATGCACACACGCGCACTCACATACACACTACTTCCTGAAGCAATACCTAGCTGTCGTCCCGGGGAGTATTGCTGGAGACTGGAGGGTTTTCAGTGGGTCAAACCCCACACCACTTGAGGTAGATCTCTCAGGCGTTTTGCAGCAAATTTTCCCTCCACCTGAAAAAAAAAAACACACACACACACCACGTAGCGAGAGACTACTACTTTGACTCTCCAATCCATGCTTAGAGCACTATTCCTTAATATGTATTTACATACAATATATACAATATCGCACGCTTAGCCTTGGGGCTAATAGCGGTCTCGATCAACTAGATTATAGTTGAGAGAATTCGTTATCGATATTGTTTCTGGCACATTTTGCATGTGTAGGATAAGTACAACGATACACCGTGCCCCAGTGCTGAGTCGAGAAAATTTCCAGCTCGAAAAGTTCCTTGGCTCGATCGGGAATCGAACCCGATATCACAACCGTGTGGGAGAGCTAGCCGACCGACATCGCTTACCACAGAGCCACGGGGACCACTTTTTGTATTTACATGCCTACGATTGTATAAAGCCTCCGAAAAAATCAACGTTTGATTTTGGTATACAGTTATAGACATTCAAACCATTACATAAAACGGTTTCTGAATTCGAGAGAAATTTAAATTGGCATCCTTATAGTTTAGAGAGGTATCATGTTTCCTTCAAACCGGTGTGGGTAATGGCTGATCGTTACTGCATAGACTTGCTCTATAATATATTTGCAGACGCTCCTGGTTCCCACGAAAGGCCATGAATAACTTTACACTAGTCTATCGGTAATTTATTCGAATATATATTTCCGAACATATTTACGACGGTCATAATCGAATGGCATGCTGTCCGACATGATGTCAGGATGAAATCGACCACATTTCGGAAATATTAGGACGGTTCACTAAAGGATCTGTGAAGTGGGTGTAGAAACTGTTATAATAAATGTCTAGTGTGTGACCGAGTGAGTTTTCTTCAATTTTCACTACCATATTTAATAGCATCAGTGATGATCCGCAGTGGAGCACACTCAACAACAATTGTTGGAAGTAGATGATGCAGGAAATCTGCTAATTGTTTCATTCAGGAGTGTTAAAATAATCGGCTTTAAATCTGCAGCTTAGTGTAACCGTCTACGTTCATCTACATAATCATCCAGCACGGCACAGGCTAGAGTGCTTTGCTTGTGGCAGTAAACGTCGCTGGTCTGGTCATCAACAAAGTAGCATTTTTGCTGTACCGACCGTTGTCGTGTGTCTGGTCTGGAAGTAAACGGGAAGGTCAGTTTTAAAAAATTGACAATATCCATTAGTATGGCTACCACTCGCAGGATACTTTCCCATTACATAAGTTATCAACTAATAACCTAACCAGTAAATATTATGCTACGGCTCCGTCAAACAATCAAACCCCTTTGGGACATTTTTGCCTTATCGCTATCAAACATTTATGACGAGTTAAGCACATCCAAGCCCGCAACACGTTCCATTTATCTTCGCATTGGAATGAGTTTCATAGAGATAACTACCTACACATTGGTATGGTTGTGGAAAATGATGACAGAGTCTCCTGCACAATATCAAACCGTTGAGCTGCCACAGTAAAGTTATTCTCCGCCTCACAGCATCCGACCTGTGAACGGACTGGTAAGTGGTGTACCAGTGCATACATACATACACACGCTACAACACTGGAGAAGCAGCAGATATAAAACGACGGACGATTGACGGGATGATGCTACAATCCTTTAAGCTTGTTCAGCGCACTTTCTCTCGGTCCGAAGCCGCCTCAATGGGGGAGGACTAAAATGGTGGCGCGTGCAGAGTGTCCTCACATGCTAAAAACACTAGACCAGGCGAATAGTGTATTGGCAAGCAAACTGTTGAATGCGCGTCCACTGACAGTGTAATAAATACGATAGGCGATGTGGACACAGAGATGCTATCGAAATGAAGTGAGTGGGTTTACAGATTATTTAAACAGTGTGGAAGGAGCTGCCGCTCGACGGAAAAAGTGCATAGTCAATGGAAATTTAATAGCAGAGTCATATCGTGAACGGTAAGGTAAAATATTAATCTTGCGGTATGTCAATAATGTTCGCCCTTTGAACTGCGATTGCTGTTTTCAATCAATTTGTAGTTTGAATTAGTACTTTTTTGGACCAAATATTTAAAGTAGCAGGCTTTAAGTTTTGTTCAAAGACTTTGAGAGTTTTAAATATCAGTAATTTGAGCAACCAATATCATAAAGAATATTATACTCATCACGAGAGACGGTAAACTTGCTCCTGTTTTGTATCAAATTGCGTTTCTGAGAAAGTTTGTTATTTCTTTCTCCGAGTGTTCTACTTCCTCATTTAATCCTGTAACTTGGAAATTCTACTTTAGTAGCATACAAAACTTATGTCTGGAATTGATATTGACCAAACAATCGTGTAACTGATGGTTAACAAATGAAAATTTTCTCTCTTAAAAAGATTCTTTTTCAGCAGTTCACATAGGCACTGATGATGGTTATGAGTAATAACCGAAAAATGTATCTGCGGACGATTTCAGTGGTATTCGATTTTTTGTAGTACTAGTAGAATTAAATGGAAACATTGCATATTCTCCATATCTAATTTTATTCTACTAAGACGCTCAATGTAAAATTTATTATATTTCAGCCAAACTAGATTCCCCTTTTTTTGGCTGCCTCTGATCTGAACTTTAAAAGATATGATTCAGAAAGACCAGAAATCAAATATATATATATATATATATATATATATATATATATATATATATATATATATATATATATATATATATATATATATATATATATATATATATATATATATATATATATATATATACATACAATATATATATATATATATATATATATATATATATATATATATATATATATATATATATATATATATATATATATATATATATATATATATATATATATATATATATATATATATATATATATATATATATATATATATATATATATATATATATATTTGGCAGAGCTGTATGCCACCACGGGTCGGTATTTGGCGACTACCGTAGGCCACGGAAGTGCTAACTGCAAGAACGCAGTCCCGGACCATCAGCGAGAGCTAGCCTAGGTTGTGGTGAGACTCAGGCATTGGGCCGCCGAATTCTCACAAAAGCCACATTATCCGGAAGCAGCTCTGACGGAGCGAATAGTGCCGCTCCCACCACCCAAATGCACTAATTCGCCCATTGGGATTGATGCCAGTAAGTTCCCAATTACGGTAACTGGTCGCAACGCCATATGATAAGAGTCGGATTTCGTTTTCGTACCACGATTCTGGGCTGGCACCTGCGCCGAGCTCCCTTAGTAAGGTCGTGTGACAACGGCTTGAAACGGCGAGACAACAACCGGTGCAGGGGTCTCCGTCCCGTAAAACCTGGCAGGCCTTCCAGTACGTTCCAAATTCATTGCCCGGTGGGAACCGGGCAGGAGTGGGATCAGATGTCCTTTCCTGACTTGCGCCGGTCGGGGGTGTCATAGTTGCTCATAAGGCGCTATGGCAGCCGCCCCTAGCCATGGCCTCACTGCTTCGGCATAGACTACCATGGGACCAGATAGGCGACCACTCCAGTATGGATAAGGATAGCGGCTGGAAGGGGGACCCAATTAACAAGAATGAATATTGAAAAAAATGAAGATCAACAATTGGGCGCAGATGGGTTGAAAAACCCGTTTGCACGAGGAGGCATCCAGAGGTCTCCGCCGAGAAAGGCGGAGATGGATGCAGTAAAGGACGCCTGCGAAGACGGCAAAGGCAGTACGCCTACCGGATCGACGCAAGACATCGCAGTGGCTGGTCCACTGTTGATAAAGGCGGTCGGAGGACAGCGAGACACGCTACCGAAGGTAGTAGCGCTGTCGGAGCAGCTCGATGCCATAATCGAGTTTGCGAAAAGTCGCACCAACACGACGAAGTACCTGAAGCAGGCTCTCTACATGCTTCGGTCCTCCGTCGATGCTGCGAAGAAGGAGCACGCCGAGCTCAAGGCAAGAGCGGTGGCTGCAGAGAAGAATGCAACGGAGGTGACCGGAAGGGCGACGAAGTCGGTCCAAACGGACACCTGCACGTTTGCAGCGGTTTGCGCCTCCGGGTCAGCCGCAAAAAGAGCAAGGCAGTCTCCGGGGGAAGCCCCCGAGAACAGCAAGAAACGGTTGGTTGTGCTAAGCCCGCGAGATAGCACACCAACGGCCTCCAAGTCCGCCGAAAAGTCTGCCGAAGTGGCAGCTACGGGAAACCCTTGGGTTACCGTGGGAGGAAGGAAGCGCCAAAAAGACAGCAAGCGCAACGACGAGAAGGCGACAAATCGTCCAAAAAAGGGAAAGAAGGCGCGAAGCAGGGGCGACGCCCTCATACTCAAGACGGAGGGGTCCAAGTACTCCGAAGTCTTGAAGAAAATGAGAGGCGAAACCCAGCTCAAGGATCTGGGAGCGGATGTGCGGACCATCCGTCGTTCTCGCACCGGCGAGATGATCCTTGAGCTTCCTAAGGATGCTAAAAACAAGGGCGCTGCCTACAAGACGGTAGCCGAGCAGGTTCTCGGGAAAGATGTGCAAATTCGGGCACTCACCTCAGAGGTGACTCTCCAGCTCAAAAACCTGGATGAAATCACCGAGAGGTGCGATATTGCACAGGCCCTCAAGGAGAAGTGCGGAGTGGAAGTAGCCACTGAGGTAATCCGCCTCCGAAAGGGTCCAGCGGGGACCCAGGTGGCCACTTTCCGGCTTGCATCGGCCGATGCAACTCTGGCCCTGAAGACAGCCAAACTTAAGGTTGGCTGGTCAGTATGTCCCCTGAGCATACTCCAGCAGCCGGACGTTTGCTTCAGGTGTTTCGAGGGAGGACACAAGTCCTGGACCTGCAAGGGGCCCGATAGGAGCCAGTTATGTAGGCGTTGTGGTGGTGCTGGCCATAAAGCTAAAGACTGCGGGGAGCCTCCCAAGTGCTTGGTATGTACTGGAAAACGGGACGCCAAGCACTTTATGGGAGGCCCACGGTGCCCAGCCGGTAAGGCGGCCACGAAACCACGGGCGTGAGGGTGACACAATTGAACCTGAACCATTGCTATGCGGCACAGCAGCTGCTATACCAAGCAGCGTCTGAGTCGCGGTCGGACATCGCAATCGTATCGGACCCCTACTGCATTCCTCCCGGAAACGGTAATTGGGTTGCAGATAAGTCCAGTACGGCGGCCATATGCACGACCAGCAAGTTCCCGGTTCAGGAAGTTGTGTCAACCTCAAATGAAGGATACGCGGTTACGCCAAGGTGGACGGAGTGTTCTACTGCAGTTGCTATGCTCCGCCGCGTTGGTCTATCGAAAGGTTCACCCAGATGGTCGATCTGTTATCTATGGAGCTGACGGGACTAACACCCTTAGTAGTGGCGGGCGACTTCAACGCTTGGGCTGTTGAGTGGGGAAGCCGCCGCACGAACCGGAGGGGTCAGATCTTGTTGGAAGCTTTGGCAAAGCTCAACCTAGATCTGGCCAACGTTGGAACCAAGTGTACATTCAGCAGAAATGGTGCGGAGTCGATCATCGACGTGACGTTCTCCAGCCCAGGACTGATCGTGAACTGGAGGGTAGACGATGGCTACACCTATAGTGACCACCAGTCGGTCTGCTAGCGTAGTCCAGAACGTGAGGCGGCAGGCGACGGGTAGAGCCAATACTCCGACCGTCCGCGGGTGGAAGACATCGCATTTCGATGCCGAGGTATTTGCAGAAGCAATGAGAAGAGAGCGCGAGGGGGGCAGTTGGCTCCGCCCGAGTGCTGACCAATTAGTTGCCACATTATCGCGGGCGTGCGACGCCACCATGCCTAGGACCCGCCAACCTAGGAATGGTAAGTCACCGGTATACTGGCGGACCGACGCGATAGCGGACCTCCGTTGCGCGTGCCTCCGTGCAAGACGGATGTTGCAACGTGCACGTACCGATGCACAGAGGGTAGAGCGCCGTGTAGTATTCGGATCTGCAAGATCGGCGCTTAAAAGTGCGATAAAGGCGAGCAAAAGGGCCTGCTTCGATAGGCTATGCGCGAGTGCCAATACGAATCCGTGGGGCAACGCCTACAAAGTCGTAATGGCGAAGACCAAAGGCGTGTTGGCGCCCGCAGAGCGATCACCAGCGATGCTGGAGCGCATCATCGAGGGACTCTTTCCACGACACGAGCCAAATCCTTGGCCTCCGGTTGCTGAGTCTCACGTCCGACGTTCCAGTATCTCAGACACAGACCAGGGATGGTCGGCCAACCTGCCGGGCATCCAATCCGTGAGAGACGGCAGCCGTGCAGAGGTTGTGGAGGAGGTAAGGGTTACGAATGAGGAACTCATCGTGATCGCCAACTCCCTAAAGGTGAGCAAGGCACCGGGACCGGATGGAATCCCGAACTTGGCCATCAGGACGGCCATGAAAGTGGCCCCTGATCTATTTCGAGCAGTCATGCAGAAGTGCCTGGATGACTGCCTCTTTCCGGACAGGTGGAAGCGACAGAGATTGGTGCTGTTGCCGAAGGCTGGGAAACCGCCAGGGGACCCATCGGCATACAGACCTATCTGTCTGCTGGACACTACGGGCAAGGTGCTTGAGAGGATTATCCTCAACAGACTGGGGAAGTACACAGAGGGTGTAAACGGTCTGGCAAGTAACCAGTTCGGCTTCCGGAAAGGTAGATCCACGCTGGATGCTATTCTCTCTGTCACCAAGACGGCAGAGGTAGCACTCCAGCGTAAGAGTTGGGGCATTCGCTATTGCGCAATCGTCACGCTTGACGTGAAGAATGCATTCAATAGCGCCAGTTGGGACTCCATAGCGCTCGCGCTTAGGAGCATCCACGTACCGGTGTCGTTGTACAAGATTTTGGAAAATTATTTCCAGAATCGGGTACTAGTTTACAACACGGAGGGGGGTCAGAAGTGCGTCCCAATCACCGCAGGGGTACCGCAAGGTTCCATCCTGGGCCCGGTGTTGTGGAATGTCATGTATGACGGGGTGTTGAAACTAAAGTTCCCTGTAGGGGTTGTGATCGTCGGTTTCGCAGACGACATCACGCTAGAGGTCTACGGCGAGTCGATCGAAGAGGTCGAGTTGACGGCCGCGCACTGCATACGCAAGGTCGAAGACTTGATGCACTCTAGGAAACTGGAGTTAGCGCACCATAAAACGGAGGTTACGGTTGTGAACAACCGCAAATTAGAGCAACAGGCGGTGGTCAGAGTCGGTGACTGCACCATTACCTCAAGGCGTTCCTTGAAGCTCTTGGGGGTTATGGTTGACGATAAGCTCACATTTAAGAGTCACGTCGACTATGCCTGTAAGAGGGCTTCAACGGCCGCTGCAGGACTATCTCGAATGATGTCCAATAGCTCAGCGGTATATGGCAGCAAGCGTAAACTTCTTGCCAGCGTGGTTTCGTCCATACTTAGGTATGGTGGGCCAGCGTGGTCCAAAGCGTTAGGTACCAACAGTCATCGTCGAAAACTGGAAAGTACCTACAGGCTCATGTGCCTGAGGGTTGTGAGCGCGTACCGTACAGTGTCATACGACGCAATCTGCGTCCTGTCCGGCATGATGCCTATCAGCATAGCCATTAAGGAGGACGTAGAATGCTTCGATCAACGTGACACAAGGGGTATACGAGGCACCAGAAGGTCATTCTCGATGATCAGATGGCAGCAGGAATGGTCCAATTCCGCAAAGGGTAGATGGACGCATCGACTTATTCCGGACGTATCCGGATGGGTCGGGAGGCGCCATGGAGAAGTTAACTTCCACTTGACACAGATTCTGTCAGGTCATGGTTGCTTCAGGCAGTATCTACACAGATTCGGGCATGCGGGGTCCCCCATGTGTCCCGAGTGTGCTGATGCGGAAGAAACTGCTGAGCACGTCTTCTTCGTGTGCCCTCGTTTTGTGCATGCGCGGAGCGACATGATGGTAGTGAGCGGGCCAGACACCACTCCGGACAACCTAGTTCGGAGGATGTGTAAAGACCCAAACATTTGGAGGGCGGTTTGTACAGCCGCCTCTCAAATAGTTTTAGAATTGCAAAACAGGCGACAGGTTGACCACCGACACGCCAGTGTTAGCTAACGGCCAGTCTCCAGGTTAGTTAGCTAAGTTAGCAAAGAGATCTATAGAACCAAGAGGGTGCACAGAGCACAAAAGCCGCTCCCCGAAGCAATACCTAGCGGTGGTCCCGGGGAGTATTATGGGCTGGAGACTGGAGGGGTTTTAGTGGGTCCGGTCACTGATTCAAACCAACCCCACACTCCCTGAGGTTGGTCACCTCAGGGGTTTGGATGCAAATTTCCCCTCCACCTGAAACAAACAAAAAAAAAAAAAAAAAAAAAAAAATATATATATATATATATATATATATATATATATATATATATATATATATATATATATATATATATATATATATATATATATATATATATATATATATATATATATATGAGCCGTTGAGAGCAAAAGTGGTACATGTGCCATTGAGTAAATTATTCAGGAGACGCGATAAACGAAAACACTCAAATATTTTCAACAATTTTTTCCAACGTAACTGCACTAAATCATTGCTGGAAAGGTTTCAAAAGACGGAACATGAACATAACGGGAATTATTTTCGTACACTTTGCTGCTCTTTAGTAAGTTTTATCCTCGAAACTAGCTGTGTTGTTAGGAACACACACTATGTGTACTAAACTAACCACTTGGAGTGATTTCGTAAAATTGTCCGTATGCTACCATAAAAAAATCCTGATGCATGAGCTGTTTTGAATACTATCGCTAAAACGGCGTTTAAACACAGCCGACGTGAAAATTTGTTCACTTGTAAAATGTTCTTTATTGTTATAAATTATAACAAATAATTATAATTATCTTATAATTGAGTATTAATATGCACAGAAATAAAAAAATATTGGATCAATCCGAATAATACTTCAATCCGGAAAGACACAGACATGGACTAATGTCTCTCATAACAACAAAGCCCAATACAAAATCCATCTCTTAAACTGCGAAATTGATCTCTTAAACTGCGAAATTCAACACTTTCGGCTTGTTTCCCTTTTAACTTTCAAACTGGTTCCTGCACTTCACTTATACAGTGACTATAATAATGTTCTGCCCCTGCTGCTCCATCGCTTCGCTTGCGCTGCAAAATGCACCAAAGCGGTTCATTAAATTATCCTGTTTGTTATCGCACTCGACCCGCTTCAGTTGATGAATTGTATAGGTCTAACGGAAGTAAAATTGATGGAATTTAAATCGAGCCCCCTGCCCTGTAGTATTGACGACCGGACCGGCGGTAATTGTTTTCCGCTTGTTAAGGGGGTGCTTTTCATTTCAGATTTGACCGTTGTGTTGTGAACGGCAGTAATCAAAATAGACTTTGTTCGAGCTTAAGTATATTATCACGGAGTAAGTGTAGTGTGAGAATGAGCTGCCAGATAACAGACGAGAGACGAACAACAGGATCAACAGACGGATGTGGAAAATTAATACTCTTGTCATTCTTGTGGGGTAAAGTTTTCCTTTTCACTACTCTCTTCCGGGTAACAATTTGGCGGTCTCCAGTACATGAAAGTGTTCATCCTTCTTCGTCGGTGAAAAACGACTCCATTCTTTACCGCATTCGCAAAGAGGGACATTATTAATCATAGCAATTTTCCCGGTATGCTCGGTGATGTGCTAACACCCTGCAGTGAGAATATGCGAGGCAGACGAGCTGAAACACGTGGAGAGGAAAAATGGGCGGGTGAATTCTGTCGTCCACCATTATCCAGATGTCCGTTTTACGGTGCACTGCATATTATGTTGCCACCGATGTTGTAGTTACTGTTGTTGTTTGCTTAGTCGAGATTTGCTTCGCTGAGCACCAAAGACGGAGATGATGATGATGAGGATAATGGTAATGATTATTCATCAAAAGTACAGTTTGTAGCTTTGTTTTCACTGTGCGGATAGAGTAGATTTGCTTGCCAAATTGCAGTTGGCGCACATATGCAGCTAGAAATTTATTCAGCTGACCATAAAAAATGTTATTAAAACTGGAAGCTAAACATCGTAGAAATAATAATCGTCGTGAATCTGAATCCATGTCCGTAGTGTTGTTAATTTATCCATATCTGTAGTGTAGATGATCTATATGAAGTGTTTTGTTGGCGTGATCTGTTCATGAAAATTTGGTTCGCGGTAGATTTCTTAAAAATCCCACGAGTTCTTTTACTGCAAACAAGAGTTAAAAAATCTTTGTCCTACCAATTGAAACTGATTTTTTTTATAGAGCAATGCACTTATTATAGTTATCCTCCAACATTTGTAGTGCTGTCTGACAAAACATTCGAAATATTGGTTTGTTTTCAACTCCACCTTTGATGCATTTCGCGCCAATTCAACCGGCAGCTCTCCAGGCACAGGGTGTTCAATAAGTTTGAATACACTTTAAGAATGTGTTAACAAAATGAAAATACAAAATATAATTTTTTCTGAGGTAATATTTATCGAGAACCTTTACGATATATTAACTGAAAGCAACCCCTCCCATCCCCCTAAATACTATATGATGAGCTTGAGACGTTTCTTAAAAGAATCGCACGCGACACGCATCTGGTTCATCGAGATGTCGTCCTAGATCTTGGAAATGAGCTTCTTGTATTGGTCCACAGTGCTCACTTTATGTTTGCTCTGCTTGGCCAGCTTGTATGGCCATATGAAAAAGTCCAGGAGATTAAGGTTCGCTGAGCTGGTAGGCCACAAAGTCTTATCGGGAAAATCACTCAAATTCTCCCGACATCACGATATTCGCCGTGTGAGCCGAAGCACCGTTCTGTTGAATGACGTAATAATCCTTCCCGAAGTACCGGATCCGCAACCTTCTCCAAAACCTCAGTCTCATAGTACGCGGCGTTGATTTTCACGATTTTCTCGATAAACACCAGTGGAAACTACCCACATCTGGATACGGCGCCCAATCCTTCACCGACGTGGCGTTCTGGAACCTGACCAACGTCGACGCCCACAGCCGATTATTTTGGACATTGTGCGGCTGTTGCAAGACAAAGATTTTCTCATCAGAAAACATGAACTAATGACCTGCGTGCCCCGAAAGCATCAGTTTGGCTCTGTCCAACCTCTTCTTCGTTGTAGCCTCCGTAGGACCTTGCGTTTTTTGTACGGCTTAAATACCAGGTCCTTCGTCACAATGGTGTGGGCAGATCCGGTCTACAAATCCAGATTAGCAGTGGTCTTCTGGACCGACCGATTCATTTTTCGATGAATCCACTCTGAGTTGGGGGCTCGGCTGCCCGGATCTCGCACGGTCCTTGCCCGAACCCGTCTCCCAGTACCGACGGATGGTTGCATAGATGAAATTCCACTTCACACATGGGATTTGAACCGTCGAAATATGTCACCAGGTCGCTCACCTCTCGCAAACAACTTTATTGTGACGTCACAGTACAACGTGCGCGATAAACAAACAACGAATGACAGCCTATATATGAGGTTAAAGCTTACACCAAGACCAACACGTAGAATGCACACGGTGCGCATCTACTCAACGATGAAGAGTAGTGTTCGAACTTATTGAATACCCTGTAAACCAAGCAACATTGCATACTTTTGTTCAAAAATTTATCTGGACTACCATTTCAAAACGGCTATAACTCCACTTCTATGCAATTAATAAGATTTTCGAGGTGCACAGTGTTCCTTTTTCACTGTGCGCCTTTCACAAATTTATCATAGTTTTTGGGACAGTAGGGGTCATTTCGAAATTTTCGGATTTGGCCAGATGCAGAGGGGCACTTCCAGGCGCTTTTGAACGGTGAAGAGTAAGAGGAGCAAAACAGGAACAAGATCATAGGCGGCGAACAAACTGTGGAGCCACCAACACAGGGGGTTAAAAAGACTGTTACTGAGGAAAATGGCAAGGCCGCTGGTAGAGATTGTATCTCAGTCGCACTTCTACATTCGAAAGGCGAGCGGCTTTACTATGCGATCCACCAGGTCATATTGAGGATCTGGGTGGGTGAACAAATGCCGAACGACTGGTTAGAAGGCTTCATATGCCCAAACTACGTTGCTCAACTCCGCATACAAAGTTTTCTCTCGTATGATATTCTTCAGATTGAGAACGTCAACGGAATCTTTCGTCGGCGAATGCCAGGCTGGTTTTCGACAGGATCGTTCAACGACGGATTAAATTTTCACCCTGTGATAGATCCTCAATAAGTTCCGGGTACATAACTTGCAGACTTTAAGGCGGCATAAGACTCATTGAAAAGAAACTACACGCAAAACTTTTCCTTATTACTTTAGAAGCAATAGCGCAAAATTGCCTTTTGGGTAAAAAACCTATTACTTAAAAGGCAATAAAATTCTTCCCCAGTCAAGTAACAACACATACTGCCATATATTTAGCACGTGCTACGGGAGTACGACTATCTAATAATGGTCGTTTCAACCACATGCAAGATTTTTACTGTCGAAAACTGCTCCCTTTCCATCTCAAGCAAAAAAAAAATCACACACCGTCGCATATGTTGCACATGTTACAAGTTTCTTCAATCTCCAATTCATCCGGTGTGCGTGTATTAGTTCGACACGGAGTAGAGAAAAAATATGATAAGAGCTGCCAAGCAGCATTTTCCCCGTCATAGAGTATGCAAACGTTGATGATTTCAAAGACTTGAAATGCGTCTTGAAATGACATCTCGATCTGTAAACTGCATTAGAGAAAAACAAAAACATTCGCTCTCCTGCAAGATATCTAAAACACATACTCATTGGTTCAGGGAAACTCATTTGCACCTGTTTGGAAATACAATACTCGTGCCTATCAAAAATTATCAATATTCGCAACTTCGGCAACTCTGGTCAGACAGTATTACCATTATTTCCATTTCAAGTAAACACTGGGGGACGAAACGAAAGGGTTTCTAATTAGACATTTGAGGTTGACGGTTGAGATTCTGATTATGTGTGGATGAAGGGGACAAAAATGAACCTGATCGTTGCATCAATACAAATGCAGCGAGTGAAGTCTTGCTAACACATGCATTGTGTACACATACAAGCGTGTGGCCGTCATAATTTTTATTACTTTTTATTTGTTACTCTGTGTGTATAATGCGCAGTCATAAGACACAATAAGTAATAAAAATTGCCCTAAAGTAATAAAATGTTCCCCGTTTGCGTTGGGTGTAGCTGTGGCAGATTATGCTGGAACACGGTTTCCCGACGAAACTAATTAAACTCAGTCGCATGATGCTGGAGGGATCGAAATCATGCGTGGTGATAGCTGGTGAAACATCAATCGCATTCGTAATGTCAGATGCACTAAAGCAGGGGGTTGCGCTCTTCAACTTACTTTTAGACATCTGCCTAGAAGGTGCAGTATGATACGAAGAGCAAACGTGCAATGAAACGGTGCGATCATCACGAAATCCTACATGCTCCTTGGTTTTGTGGACGATATTGATATCATCGGTATCGACCGTAGGGCCGTGTAGAAGGCCTCCAGACCTTTTGAAAGGGAAGCGGCGAGTTTCTAACTTAGCATTCACTCTGCCAAAACAAAGCACATGGGAGCTGCCAGGGAGCGTGGAAGTTCTGGTGGTGTTGGCGCTGAAGTGGGCAACGATTTTAAGAGGTTGATGAGTTCGTTTATCTTAGTACGTTTGTGACATGCGACAACGATATGAGCTGCGAAGTGAAACGACGAGTTGCAGCTGCGAACAGGGCCTTCTTCGGACTGCAGGCTGAGGTCCCGTAGTTTAAAAAACTCGCACAAAACTTGCGCTGTATAGGAAAGACGCTCATATTCCCGGTTACCTTTTACGGACGTGGAGCATGGACGTTGAGGGCAAATTGGAAGATGGGGTGTGGCGCAGACGCCTAAAATTACGAGTTGTACCAGGTTCACAAACATGCTGATATAGTGAAGGTAATACAGCGGGGTAGGTTTCAGTGAGCTGTACATGTAACCAGAATGCCTAACGAGAGAGCCGTTAAAACTTTATTCAGCAAAGAACCAGGATCCAGGCCGTTGACTACATGGTATGCCTCGCACTCAGTGGATGAGCACGGTGGAGGAAGATGCACGATCTGCTGTTATACGAGGAGAACGGCTCAAGACAGAAGAAGCTGGGCATCTCTAATTAGTTTGGTCCATCGGCCAACAAAGCAAAGTAAGTAAAGTATAACCATAAATGATTCTTTATAATTGACTCAACGACGGTCAGATCTACGGATTTCAACTCAAACTCAACTTTTGACTCAAACATTTCCAATAATGTTTCTTGTCGACATTAAAAAATTTCGTGCATGTTTTTGTTTAGGTATCGAAATTTCAAAAACAACAGCAATAACAAGCGTACAAACCGTTAAACGTCACTCGTGAATTGCCATGTCGAATAAAAAGTTTCGATACACAATCATATCGCAGGATACGTGAATACAAACATATTCTGGATCAGTTATAGCTATATCGCATAAGTGCAATGGTACCAGTTATGGTAATACCCCATTTAAACTCCATAGGCCATAACTGGTACATTTTTTAGGTATTGCCATAACTGGTACTTCTCCCCTAGTTGTTCGATTATTTCTTCAGATGTCTTAAACACAGTTGATTAACCAACTATATTTTAGAGCTCAGCATCATTGTCATTTTAAATGCTAATAAATCAGTTAGTTTTTGATGGATTTCCTTCGTTTTCGCAGCAATAGATTGAAAAATCTTCTAAGATTCCTCCCAAAAGCAGAAAATTGTAATTTTATTATTCGAACTATTATACTATTGAAAATTGTCAAGCCTTGTCAAAGCGCAAAACTCGACCTCTGATTGGTCTTTATATGGTTGCTTCCCAAGCACCATATTTGGCCTATATAAGAGCCTGTTTCAGCCGAAACAGCTCATATTAGTTCTAGACAGCGACAACAGCAGTCCTTCCTCAGCAGCAGCAGCAGTGCAGCGAATACCAAAGCCAGTGGATAGCAGCCACAGCTGTGGCATGACAAAGAATAGCGCAGCAGTTGCAGCGGGACTCAGCATCGATAGTAGCAGGGCCAGTTGATGCAAGGGCACATATGCAGGGGTAACGGATACCAATGGAAGTGGATAGCGGCCTTAGCTGTGGCAACGGATAGCGGCAGCAGGTGCAGCATCGATAGTAGCAGGGCCTGCTGATGCAGTGGGGCACTTTCTTAAGTGAAATGCTGTCTTTGTGCGATAGCGGGCAGTAGTGAATGCACCCAATAAAAAGTTTCCTCATTTTGACAACAAACCAACGTTTTGGAAAGCTGGCGTTCAAAATACATGAGCCGTCTAGTTTTGAGTGTTAAAACAGCATTTCACTGTGTTATCTATCACAAGGAATACCTTATTCGCACTGTCAGTGATAACGCAAAGAAGTGATCGGCGCTTATCTGATATTGAGTTAAACAGCAATTTGTCCGTTTCAGGATGAAATACTTACCTAATTGAAGAGTTAATATTTTCTCCTAAATTAATTTACACCTTCAAATATTGGAATAGTTAGAAATTTGACTTTATCTCCATGACTCAGAACGTACTTTACTGATATCGGAAGAAAAATTGTTTAATTTAGTTGTGCATGTTCGTTATAGATGTTATCGCGGAGTGAGTTTATTTTCTAAATTTAAAATTGTTTTTTCTTAAAAAGGTTGCGGATGGTTGTGCGAGGCCGTGATCAAGATTGGCCAGCTGGTTCCCGCTTTGAAATCATCACATTGTTTGGTGATTTTCGGTTTATTTTACACCTAAAGAATTGTTAAACATATATACAGGTGTTCTATTGAAATGTGCTGAGTGCGAAAAGTGTGAAGTTCCACAAAAAAGTGAAAAAAAAGTGAATTTAATTGTGAAAATTTAATATTATTGCGTTGCTTTTTAGATTCACCAAGTGTTTATTTTTTCTTGTTTTTTTTTCTATCGCTGTCTTGGCGACGGTTTGAAAGTGTGGAGTGTGTGGTGTTATTACATACAATAAGGAGAGTGTTTTTCGAGCAGCTGCTCCACATAGTTTTATAGTGATTGAATGCTCATTAGGGATTTATTCATTGGCATAGTGCAAATTATATTTGGCTTGTATCTAATTAAACTTGAAGTGAAAATTTGCCAATAAGATTAAAACCATGCATCGCCGTTTACAGTGTTTATGTGCTATCTCTTTTCAACGAATGAAATGTTGTATGGATTAAACGAGTGTGTGAAGGCATACATGCATGTTGCCACTGTACTTCCATTTAAAAAAAAGTCCAAAAACGATGAAAACAACTGGAAAATGAAGAGATGAAAGCTAAGTATACGTTTTGTCTTGTCTGTATTGTAAAGTGATATTTTGATGCTTGTTTCTAGTTTTACTTTATGTTAGAAAACAGATACAGAGAGATTTTGATTTCATCGTTGAAATTGTGTGCGCGGTATTTTTTTCCGCAGGGTTTCAGTAACAAGTTTTATTTTTGTCCACAAAGTGTTAGTGTGGTTTGTGGAGTTTGGAGTATGTGTTTCTCAGGAATCATATGCTTTGATTTTTTGATTGTTCTAGCTTTTGACCAGTTGTTTTACATAATTTGTTATATTTATGACTAGTTCGGCACTTTGTCAATAAATTTAAAAATATATTCAGGCTTATATGTATATTTGCTTTTATCAAATTGTTGAGGCTTTGGATGCATGGAACATTGCCAATTTTCATATTTATTAGGCGTATTAGGCGTACATTGTTAAGAGATAATCGACGTAAACGCCGAGTTCCTGCGCGTATGTGTCGGCCGGGGGGATTAAAGCGGTTGTTCGTAACGCTTCGGTGTAAACGCGTATTCAGCCCGGGCGAGTTTTGCTGATATATGGACTTCCGGCGTGTGGTGATTTCGCGAAGTGAACCCAGATATTTCATCATATCTTTCTCATCTTAATCAACGTTAAGTCGGAGACTGCTCGCGCGTTGCATCTAAATTATTACATCGGAAATCGAAGTCGATTTCGTTCGGTCGATAAAAATCATTTCAACCCCCGCGTCGGTACCTTCCATGAGGTCGTATCATCTACAGATGGATCAACAACGCGCAATAGTTTTAGGTATAAAGAGCATCACCTTACGAGGAGATATACGGTAATTTAAAGTTGTCTCGGTTTAGTCAAAAATCCTGTATCCTCGCGTACGTTTTATTGTTGCGGTGTTACATTGTCAAACTAAATAAGTTCGAATCACATTATGAATATCGTGGCGGATGTAATAAACTTGTAGACGCGGCACTTGTTCTGAAGAACCCGACATTAGCGCATTAGCGCATCGTTTACCAAAACGAACCCTGCTGTATACCTTCCCCTTTATCCAACATCCCAGTGATTTCTCGTGGAAGTGGAGAGGTGTTCTCGGCTTCCAATAAAGCGAGTATCACGTCAACATATTCCTATACAAACTCCTTCTTTGACCTGCATTCGGATGCGGCCGGCGCTGGTATTGCCTAATATAAAGATTTAGGTCACCTGTTTTTACACATTGAGGATGCATGTTGGTCCCAAACATCATCTGTTGGTTCTTTGTGTAATTACAGCTAATCTGGCAATAACGGAGTAGCAACCGCGGGCGGTCAATCATGCTCATGCTCATGCTCATGACTCAGAACGTACTTTACTATCTTTTCCTTCAGCAATAAGCACAACACCTGAACATCTTTTATTATCTGCATAAAAATTAGGTTTTTGCATAACCAAACTTTAAAAATTATCAAGCCTAATATGACAAGCAATTATATTATGGAAAATAATCAACACTTTTTTTTGAAAAATTTGGACCACTCCCATACTCCCATACTAGGATGCACTCCCATACTAGCTTAGAGAAACATGTGAAGGCTTTCAATGCGTTTAGTGTTGCTTGGCTATCGGAGAAAATGCATATATTGGCGTGCTTATACTTCCTAGCCAAACAGATTTGTGCACATTCAAAAACTTATTTTTGGTCCATTTATACCTGCTCCTGTATGGTCATCCCTTGTTGAAACGCAAATTTCGATTATTCTGATTGGCCCTTATATGATTGCTTTACCAAGCACGGTCGACAGAATTATAGACCCAGTAATTCGGAATGTACTCCTCTGTCCGGGTAGCACACATATGTGATCAACATTATATCCGATATAAAAAACAACAGCAGTCCTTATAAGGACAACAAACAAATTAATGAATATTTAATATTTTTTCATTTTGCGTAAAATGTTATTTCAAACTGCATGCAGTTTGACTGTTAAAATTTGTTTGCATTGCATAGTGTTTGTTTCATTCCTGTTATGTCGTATGTGCAAACTAAAATTCGGTAGCACTTCAACTCTTCTTTTGCACAAAATTTTAAACATATTCAAAACAAGTAATGCAACAAACAACCTTATGTAGTTCTACGTTAACCTTGCGGTCGTGGCTTTGCATACAACCCTTGTGATTTTTTTATAGAACAAACAAGACAAGCTCTACATGTATATCGTTTTCGGTTCCAGTGTGGTAGACATTTCCCTTGGAATTGTTCGTTTTTGTTTATATTATATTCTGAAATTATATATTTTCTGCGCCACAGAAGCACCCGCATGAAACACACTGTAGTGTAAGAAACATCAACAACAAATACAAATGTGGTCAAATAACATAACAAAATAATTGACAGCTGCACATACTAATGCACCTACACCAAAACAGTTCGTTTGTACTGTACACGAATAACAATAACCATAATACTGCAGAAAAAAAACTGATTGAACGGGAAACAAGAAATAACGAGACTCGCTTAGAAATGCATTTTACTCCGATTTATCACGTATAAAGATGTCCACCACCCAACAGCACCTGCTTTGTCTATTCGATGCAAAATCTCGACGTTCGCCTTGGCACCACCCGAGGCTCGTATGTTTACATCCCTTACACAGATTTACTAAATCCACAGCAAATTCCTACGACAAGCACGCTCTTCAGATTTACGCTCCTCTGGCGGCGCTGTTTTCAGGTCTACGAGCAAGACTTGCTTGTTCGGCCGAATACCATCGTGTGAACCCCATCCTGTCAGCGTCGTATCCGTGCCAGCGATTGCGTTCCGTTTCTTGATCACGGCATCCTGCGCCAGTCGGTTCGACAATAGCCGATGCCAAAATCGGCAACGATGGTGAGGGGAAAGTTTTGTGTGTACTCTACTAGGAAATTCTCTGTTGAAGCCAGTGTTCTCCGCTGCTATAGAGTGAAAAAAATGAACAAGTTGGCACTTTCTCCAACATTTTTTTTCTCTATGTCCTGTTTGTTCAAGCTCCTTTGTTCGGGCAGCCGGTTGGCTAGCGAGTTTCTGTGTTTTTTTGGGTGTCAGAAAAAAAATACAAAGGAACGTTTCAAAAGGCGATTTCGAACAAAAGTGTAACAGGACACATTCACACCAACACACACCCGCTTAACTGTTTAATTATTTGTTTGCGATTTCATTTGTTGCTACTTTCCGGTGGAAATAAGTTTTTTTTTTCGTCTTAACTCAGACGTGTAAGCATTTTGATAGTTCAGGATGTTGGTTTCGAGCCGTGTTTAACGTTCGCAGTTTCAAGGTTTCCCTCGGTCAACAACTGATACAAAAAAAATGATGCAAAATAGTATATTGAATGCTAAAAACTAGAAGATTTCTAAACTCTCGCCAATAGAGATAAATGACTTTTCACCTACGCACACGCGTGAATCATCGCATCTCGTTGCTTCGACTTTTATCACTTTTTACCATTTTTGGTCGACAATGTTCAACAGCTTATTCCGATTTCTGATCACGAATGAAAAAAGTTATTCAAAAACAAGTTTAAAACATATAATGGGTGTTCAACTAAATATTTATCCAGCTGCTGAAAACATAGCATTGCAAACAAAGTGCAACAGCTATTTGTAAATATTTTCCTCAACTAATGGCACTAACACATCCGTACGTGAAAAGGTCTATACCCGTGCGTAGGATTTCTGTTAAAAAGGAGGAAACGCTTTCACGCTCAAGCCGAAAAAAAAATTAAAACGTATGTTTGTTCTATTGTGATTGATTCTAAGGTTGCCAAATATCATAGGAGACTTTTTTAAGGTAATTAAAAAATTACTCTAATAGAGATAAGTGACTTTTCATCAACGCACACTAGTTAATATGTAAACCCGTGTAAAATAACTTTTGTTTTCTCCAAACTGTAAATCATCGCATGCCGTTGTTTTGACTTTTTATCCCTTTTTGCCATTTTTGGTCTATTATGTTCAGAAGCTTTTTCCGATTCCTGATCACGACAGATAAATATATTCAAAACCGAGATGAAAACATATATAAAGTGTTTATCTGAATTTGTCCAGATACTAAAACATGTTTGTTTTCCTCATCGAGAGCCAAATAAATTTTTCTTACGGGTCTCGGTAATCAATGCCGAGAACAAAATATCACCTAGGTATCGCTACCTTGGTTACGAATATTTTGTGCCGAAATTTTAGTAACCAAGATTTACGAAAAAATGTGACAGCTGTAATTATTTTTCTAACCGGGCACTCAGTAGCGCCGTTCTCGGCAATTATTTTTTAAGTGTGTATATCAAAAAATGTTGCAGCGCTGTACCAGTCCTGCTGCCTTATTACCTGGAATTCTAGAGGTAAATTGGTTAATCTTTGAAGGAGATGTATAAACTCCTGAAAATTTTCCCCCCACTAGCACAATTATATACTTTGGTTCGAAGGTTTCCCCTCATATTTCTCCAATATTCTCTTCATATTTTTTCCGGTTGGTTTCAAGCAGAACATGCCAGAATTACGGTCCTTATTGGCCAAATGGTTGTGGATGTGATAGATGCGAGCAAGCTGTCACCATGGGCTGCAAAAATGCGTGGCCTCTAGCTGCGAAGTTGTTGATTGTGTGCGCATGAGGGTTGCCACTACCATATTGTCATTATTTCCAGCAGAACCGTGTCAACATTAGCGTAGATAAACTGACAGTACCTATTTCGTCTAACTTGATGCTTACTCTACTGGGTCGAACATAGCAACATTATAAAGGCCAATCGAATGCGCTACCCGGAGTCGGTAGAAGCTCATTTGTTATCCGTACACTTTTTCTGCTCTCCGCCTGCACCCCAGCAACAGCTCTCAATTACTCTCACACTCCGTGGTCTATGAAAAGCCACTTTCCGGCGGTTAATGAAAAGAACAACATGTCGCACTTCATCATTTATGAGCGTTCTCCCTCGTGCGGGGGATTATACAGGGCGCGGGTTTTGCGTGCAACCGCGGCAAAATTTCGAATGCTAAATAATGTGATTCCTCAGAAGCGGTAAGTCGACGCACCGATTGTGTATCGTTTAGTTTAATTTCCATAGCAGCAAATCTTTTGCTGTTTACTAATAGGCAAAATATTTCGCCTTCTTTCAGAGATTGCAGCATTGACTTATTATTATATTTATTCTTCTATTGTACACACCCCGAAAAAATTACCCTCGCAAGGTAATTCCTTCACTAGCGAACATCTCCAGCCTGCTAAGAACACGAATTAAATTTTCCATCTACTACGATGACTACGATGAATAAGAAAGGTGGACAAGCAGCAAACAAGCGGAGACAAGCAAATCACTAGAAACACGGTCCTTTCATTGTTTATTGGGTGAACTGAGGGGTGGCATACTGAGATTCTCTTGCTTACTTCGCCGGATGTTCCGAATAGCTTTCCGGCACCTGGTAGCACATAATTCATTTCACGGTTGAGTTAGAAAATTATGTTCAGTTCGGGTGCATTTTTTCTGAAGATTTTTATTAAGCCGTCTAATTGACGGTATTAAACTCTGATGTGCTTATAGAAAATTTTGACAATTATATAATCTAACTGATATTTCAAAACATTAGTCTAAAAACTTTTGCTCGAACTCTTATAGTTTATTAAGGTCTTATATTCATCATTTGTAGTTTAACACAACGACCGTGGCACTCGTTGATTATTGGACGTTCATGGTTCAAAAATAAAACTATAATGATCATCAATTAAAGTCACCATCTTGAACGTTCATCTTTGACATTAGTGAATTGAGAGAGAAAGAGTTCACCGTTTGCCTTTATAACCGTTCCAACATTGAAAATGAAGTGTAATGAATGAACTAGAAAATATTGCACATGTTTTTCATTTTTTCCGTTTCTAGATACTCATTCCACATCCCTATGTAGCCAAACTACTAGTTCTACGTCAAAATTGGAGATATGGTAGTTCTTGAAGTTGAAAAATAATACACTAAAGTCGCTTTTTACGCGGGGGATACGTGCCGCGTAAAAAGAAACCACGCAAATTCCGGAATCCACGTAAAAAAACGCGTAAATACCGGAATCCGCGTAAATTCGGCAGTCCGAGTGCAGAGAAACCGAAATCCGGGCGTAAAAAAATACCGCGTAAATTCCGAAATCCGCGTAAAAAAACCTGCGTAAAAAGCGACCTTAGTGTAGTTTGAATCTGCTCATTTTAGTAAAAAAGTAAGGTTTTTACTAAAAAGGTGTAATCGGTATAACACAGATATTTCTGTACATGCGGCATCTCTGGTAACAGTGTAAGCCAAGACTATGCTATCACTGTCAAATCTTTTGCTTCGTACCAAACATCTTAATAGTCCGCGGTTTCCCTGACAGATAGGAAAAAAGCCCGGCAAAACTCCATTTAACTTAAAACAATGCAAACACTGCCCACAACTGTCAGATCAGGTATTGGGCGATCTCTCGTTGAGCGAGAAAGGGCGATTTATTCTCCGATCTTTCCGTTTGAAATGAATTCTCAATGCAATGCAATCCGAAATAAATAAATTCTCAATGCACGAAAATCGAATTACCCGTACGCGACCAGTTAAGAATTTCCCAAACCCGTACCCGACCTGAACCCGAAGCCTTGGTTTTTAAATTATCCGTAACCGATCCGAGCCCGTCCGGTACGGGTTTCGGGTAAAAATACCCGTACCCGACCATCTCTATTGTACACCATGGAGCTCAAAAAAACCGAAAAAATGGCTTCCATGGACACTATACAGTAAAAAACTCGGAATTTTACACGTCACGCAAAATATTTTCTAATTCGAATTTCAGTTGCCACGATTTTGTTTGAAAATTATGTGCTAGGGTATCGAACGTCTTCGTCAGTGGTTTTCTTCGGTCCCTTTTGCATAAGATTGCTGCAGAAAAACTGCCGAAGAAAACCACTGACGAAGACGTACGATACCCTATATCATTTAAATTTGCGTGAAATATTACGGAATTTTCTATCATAAGCTATGGAGCTTTATATGCGATTCGACATAAAGTTTTCTTACTGTGTACTTCACTATATACCAATAATTATATTTTAAACTTTAAAGTACATACGGTAGGTAACATATTTTAGGCTGCTTTAGGAGCCGCCTGTGGATTAAGACGAAATACTCGAAGTCTGTAAGGTGAAATCCAAACATAAGTATGTCAATTTGTTCTCTATCTTTTTTGTGTCAGCACTTGTTTTCAGAGTCTAAATCTAATTTAGCAACCCACAACAGTAATTAATTAAAGTTCCCTATCGAGAGACACTATTCCAATCACCCCGAACCTGTTTTAATCAGTAGGCATCTGTTTTGCAGGGGATTTTATTCAGCACCCAAATAGCAATTAAATAGCTGCAATTATGGTTGATTTTTTTCGTTTGATGTTTCTCCAGCTAGTTAATCAAAGCTTTTGTTCGTAAAATTTAAATTGTCGATATTGATCAAAATTCAGGAGTTTAAGGCCCGTTTATTTCAACTGATTAAAATAGGCGCCGCTGCTTAGGTCGTTCCTTATTCTGTCTCAAATTTTCAGAAAAACTTTAAATTGTAGAAATACAAGAGATGATTTTTAACAAATTTTTAATTCCCATGTTGGATGTGTTATTCTTACTTACTTTATTTACTTTGTTGGCCGAAGGACCGTTTACCGGTCTAGAACTGAACAAATAAAAGATGTCCAGCTTCTTCTGTCTTGGGCAGTAGTTCTCCAATCACCTCGTACACCAGTAGATAATGCATCTTCTTTCTTGTTTCTATACTGAAATTAATTTGGCCGTTCTCTCGTCAGGCATTATGGCTACATGTCCAGCCCTGTGATGCCTGCCATGCTGTATTACCTTCACTATATCACCTGTGATTCATGCGCTTGCACCACATTCCAGCTTCCAATTTACCACCAAGACTTTATGCTCAAAAACTCCGAGCAGTCGATCAGCTTCCTTCAGTTGGACGCTGCTTTATATCCGTAAAGAGCCTCCAGGAAAAACATCGTCCTTTATAGGGTTAGTTTTGTGCTAGTTTGTATACTACGGGACGTTAGCTGGTTACGTAGTCCGTAGAAGGCCCTGTTAACAGCTACAACTCGTCGTTTCACTTCACGGCTCATATCGTTGTCACATGTCACAAGCGTACCAAGATAAAGGAATTCATCAGCTACTTTAAATCGTTCCCCATCTCTCTCGTTCCCTGCCAGCTACCTTGCTACCTTCCTTTTTTCAGAGTTAGGCGACATCCGTTAAGTACGTCACGCAAATTTTGAATCAATTTTACTCCCCGTCGTTTCCTAGTTACATTTTGTTACACATTGATCACAGGAAAAGTACGTCACGTCACAGCAACTTCCCTTCCCTGTTGAAAAAAATTAAACCGTACGTGTCCTGCCCCAAAGTGCCTGCAAGTAGGTCTAGAGGATCGATACTGACCTAACAAGTGAGTCGATGTAGGTTGGAATCCAGGTCCTGGAGAAACTGTTAGCGTCAGTAGAATCGTAGCGCTGGCCCCGCAAGTGTCTTGTACGTTAGCACAGTTTGCTGCGAAGATTGTAGGTAACAAATGAACACATGGTCATATTACGTACCGGAGTGATTTACCTGATGTCTCAAAAAGAATTATCAAAACAATAGAAAATAACATTTTGCTCATCGTTAACCCTCTAGTGCCCAACTTATTTCTCAGACGGACCTCGGTAAAATCGCTATGAATTTTTATTACCATTTTTTAAGTACTTATTGAAGCTTTTTAGAGGTTCAACTGAAGCGTGTCTAAAGGCGGCACTGGGCACTAGAGGGTTAATAAATATCACGGATTCTAGAAATAGTATCCGATTGCTGTAATCGGATATGTTTTAGGAGCCTTAGATACCGTCGGTTTCGTGCAACACTGGCACGACTCAAAAATCATAGTTTCGAGAAAAACGCGTTTGAAAATTAACGTCGAAAATTTTTTTTTTCAATTTTCAAAAAAAAAACTTTAATGTTTATGATTTCCAATCCTTATCTAACACGTTCAGGTCTATTTTGCACATCTTATGAGCCCATTGTACAAGTTGAAACCTTACTTTTACTGACTGAGAAATTTCGATTTGTGCAGCAAAGGCACTTCTACTCATAACTCTGGACTTTTTGGGAATTTTGAAACGAGGTTTTGTGGGATGAAACTTAGCAATATTTGGCATCGTTTGCCATCAAAAACTCAAAAATGCGAAATTTTGAGTTGTGCCAGTGTTGCACGAAACCGACGATATGTCAATAGAAGCTTCTTTCATATCCGTATAATTTTTTGCATCAACTCCAGCTTGTAAGACCATCATTTCCAATTGTACAAACTTTTTGTGAAACGTACAGATTTTTTCATGTTTTCGGTACAAATTCTGTATTGTACAGTTTACAGATTTTTGTGAACAGTAACAGACTCAGTAACAATACAATGAACGGGATCTCGCTATCTGGAAGTTCCATTGACAAGCGAGCTAGTAGTTCAGGACTAGTTAATATTAACAGAGTCAATGCAATCATAGTTTTCTCAAAACAATAAACAAATGTCGTTAAAACTGTTTTCTCACAGGTTTACAAAATAAACAACCATGCTCCAATGGAACAGATTTTGGTACAGGTTTTTGTCGGAAATAGAACAAATGAACAAGATTTTTGCAGCTCCCAGTACAGATGACAATATGGCAACACTGCGTCAGACCCATTTGGGGAATCAGAACTTTCTGCTGATGCTTTGATCTTGAAGCAACCAGGTTCGGAAGAATTTTCAGTATTAGTATAGTTGATAATCAAAAAGGTTGTGAATAAAAAGTAAGTAAACTAAACAATATTTCAAATCATTTATTTATTTTTGAATATTCTTCATGTGACGTTTAAACTCACCCCCACTCCACCCTACGTCAGAAATTATCACGATTTTCTCACCCCCTCACCCCCTACATGTTTCTTAGACGTGAGTCGAGAAATCTACCGCCTACAAGTGGAGCAGTGCATAATTTCAAAAATCTATACATATATAAGTGGAGTTTTGTCTGTCTGATCCCTATAGACTTGAAAACCACTGAACCGATCGACATGAAAATTTGTATGTCGGGATTTTTGGGACCGGGAAAGGTTCTAATGATAGTTTGAGGCTCCTCCCTTCTCTGGAAGGTAGGGCCCTCATACAAATGAAACACAAATTGTTGCATAACTCGAGAACTAATCGAGCAAAAGAAGCCAAACTTGTACTAAGAGGCAAGAAATATTTCTGTGGTAGTTTGACACCTCTCTCTACTCTGGAAGAGAGGGCTCCCTTACAAACGAAACACAAATATCTGTATAACTCGAGATTCATACAAGCGTGTGGTGGGTGGTTCACAAGAGCATGGATTATTTCTGGGGCCCTCTTTTTCCTAAAAGTTGGGGGGCTCCCATTCAAATGAAACACAAATTTCTGCCTAATTCATGAACTAATCAAGTAAATGGAACCAAATTTGGCACGTGGATGTTTTTTGGGGTAAGAAATGTTTCTATGGTGGTTTGACTCTCTCTGGAAAGGAGAGCTTCCTTATTTAATCGAGCAAATGGAACCAAATTTGGCATGTGAAAATTTTTGGGGTCAAAAAATAATATTGTCATACAAATAAAACACAAATTTCTGCACAACTCGAGAGCTAATCAAGCAAATGGAACCAAATTCGGTATGTGGAGGTTATTGGGGGTGATAAATGTTTCAATGATGGTATGAAAAGAAACAATTTTGAATTCCATAACGTTAACTTCCGTTTTGTGGAAAACAGCTAAAAGCGACTAAATACTACACAATATGGCTATTTTCGTAATTGTGACGATGCATAGGAGTCACGTATCGCCCTCATACACCATTTTGTTTTCTAAGACGGCGACTTCGGGTTTCTGCAATCTACTTTCGTATCAAGCTACTCCACTCATTTGATACATGCTTAAAAGACACACAGTAAAAGCACTGCAGTGAGTTCTATTGTGTAGATCGGCGGTTCTCAGCCTGGGGTACGCGTTCCCCCGTGGGGGTACTCGAAAGCCTTCAGGGGGCATGCGAAAGAAAAGTCAGTAATGGCGGACAAAGTAATTTTTTTATAATTCTTTACTTTTTATTCAATGTTGCTCCTAAAACATGACTGTAGCAATCAAACAAACCAAATTGAACTTAGAACCTGATCTAGACCTCCACAACATGATCTACCACTACCACTCTCCCGCTCTGCGAGAACATTCCAAGCCAGGGGGTACAATTGATATGAAAAATATCGCCAAGGGGTACGCGGACAAAGAAAGGTTGAGAACCGCTGGTAAATACACACGAGTCGATGCTCTCTACAAGCAAGTGCGTCGCTTTGCCCCCAGTGTGAGAGTAGTTGTTTTCACAGCGGAAGACATTTTCCTATACGCTAGTGAGGAAAGTTTGAGGAGAAACAACAAATTTTGTTTAAGGTTTGCGTTTGTCCCGACTTGTGTTCAGAAACCTGCCACGGTGCTTCCACAGACCGTTACTATGAAAATAAATGCACCAAAGAATCTTGGTACACTATTCGATTCGTTATGACGTCCAAAATCTCTGGTCAAATTTTCAAAATCATCGTACGGTACAGTTTGGAGTAATGCCCTTTTGAAGGTCGTAAAGTACAAAAAAGTGATATAAAAACGACGAAATACTTATTGTAAAGCACGTATTTCAACTATCACTTTATGAAATAACTTCCAAAATAGTTTCTACACATTCCAAGGGTTATATTTCAAGACATTAACAATTGATGGAAAGATTTATTTGAAAATCCCACAGTGCACAGTGGTCCAAACTCGAAAAATCGTGATCGTTTTAGATTTGACTGTGAAAAATTGATTTTATGTACTCAATGTCTTCAGCAAAATTGTTTCATAGAACAAGGCCTTACTTTTGGCGTTTTTAGTTTTTCGATCAATCCACCTAACAGTTAGATAAAATAAAATATTTTTTCTAATTTTCAATATACCAAGATTGCTTCTTTCAGCAAAGTTGTGGAAAATTCTAAAAGATAAATAAGTGCTGAATACTTCGATGTCCTATCTGTACGTTGGACACGACGAAATAGAGATTTTTGTAGAACATCCCTCTTTAAAATCAAACACATTTATACACAATTTTATACACAATTTATATGTATAAAACAACACAGTAAATCATTTACCATTTACTAATTTTCAGACACACGAAACGCATATTTTTTATTCCGTTCAAGTGTTACCGGATGTTCTCAGATTTAGATAACATATTAAAAAGGTTTCCTCATTGAAAAATAATTTCCATGAAGAGTGTAGGTAAAACCCTCAACTTATTCAGTTGAGCAGTTGGTAAAGGTACAATAAGCATATTTCATATTTAGATACTATGGCCAGAAATGAGTCTTTCATCCTCTTTATTAACCCACCAAGACATGGATAGTTGACATCCATGCCTTGGCAAGACAGTACAAGCGGTCGAATACTTTACATTCTACTATTCGCATCCGGTTTTACCACAGCTACCGCCCATACTTTGAATTTTTCCTGGTTTCGACGGTATCAATGTCCTCATTCAAATCGAATCAAATCATTGCATTATTCTTGTCGAACCGAGTAGCGAAATTATGGTCTGAAGTTACTTGCAAGATTAATATACGTCAGTTGTTCGCCATGGCTCGCCAGCAATTATTTTACTTTGGACAGTTGTCATTGAACGTCATCAGAAACATTCTCAATTTGAATCAAATGCTCTATTCAGTCAGTCTGGCAGGCTATTGAGAAGTAACATATGTTCGAAAACCCCGTCCGTTCCCTCTTAATGACGAAACCCAACCCGAGACATCGAATCCACTGGTTTGATAATGAACTTACAGTCTATTATTCCTGTTCAACTGACCAACCAGCCTAAAAGTTGTTGCAGTTGTCACCGAGATCGAATCTTGATTCTTCCCTCCCACTTCTGGCTTAAAACCAGCAAGAAGAACAATTCAGCCGACAGCTTTCTGTTGCAGCCTCGGCCGGAAATGGTCGGGCTGCGTTTCTGCATTGGAGCGTTTAAAGACAAGTACGAAATCAGCCACAAGACAGATCGAAAGCAGAGAGTCGGCTGCTCAAAAGCTGCCGGCCAGAAGTGCAGAGCACACAAAAGCAAGTCGAACAATCGTGGAATACTGAATGCTCTGGTCTGATCAGGGTGGTACGATTGCTTGTAATTGAAGCAATCACACGATGCGCCCAGTTGCAGAATATTCCACATCCGGCACCAAAGAGACGAGGTTTCCTCGGGAAGAGTGGCACTCTACTGGACGGACAATGGCAGCGGCTACATTGAACGTTTCACTGCGTCTTTATTGAATTAGTGTCGATGCCAGGACCGAGCGGAAGCAACAGTTTGAAACATTATTGCCGGATTCCTGACAGCAGATCGGACTGGTATGTACACTTTTGCGGGTTGAGAGATAAAAAAACATGTTTGATAGTAGAGGTGGTATGTAATTTTACGGTTGACGGAGGGCAGCCCTTTGTTGAAGCAATAAGTCATGTGTGCGAATCTGTTTTGAATGGGAGCTTCATAAGTTATAAGCAGTTCCGTCGTTTCTGATTCGAACATAAGTATAATCACTGTTCCAAGATGCGTTCTACAAACATAACAAACTAGGATTTTTTATGGCACTAAAATGGATTAAGCCTGAATCACTTTATGTATTTTGTCATTTTGTCAAAACTGATATTCGAAATAAAAACAGCGCTTTGAATGAATCTCTAAGCCGATAATTTGCGGAATTTTTGAACATTGGTTGGATAAAATCTTTGTTTTTATTTGTGAAAGTTATGTACACCCGATCAGAAAGAAAAAACAAAAATGTAACAGAAATGTATCAGTTTTCTAACAAAATAAGATAGTATATAGAACAATATAATAACACACATTGTTAGAAACAACGGGTTTTGATAAAAACGAAAAATTAGTTAGACTTGTTTCAAAACTACTTCATTTCAGGTTTTGTTATAATAACTCATTCAGATTCAATTTTGTTATCAAAATTATATGGAAAAATACAAAATTGTATCAAAAATCTCGAGTTGGTAGAATTTTGTAATTTTTTAGTTATGCTCTTCTGATCGGGTATATAGCAAGATGATTCAGAATGAAACGCAATGTACTTGTTTCCGATACGATTATACTAAGATCTTCTACACCTGGAGGATTTTTTTCGTTTAGAATGGCTTTAATACTGTACCATAAAAACAATAAAATGCGCGACTCTATGGACCGATAGGTCTGAGCCAAACAAGAGAGAAAAAAATGCGCGTAAAAAAATATCTTAGGAACCATTCCTATTATGTGAGCAGCTTTAAGGAGGGGGTGATCTGTGTAATGTCCACGGTTCATAGAAAAATTTTCAGAATGTATATACGCAGTTGTCCACGGAGGGAGCCTCGATAAAAATCTGTACACTTGGAATGTGGATGGTCCCTTAGGTGAATAAATCTTCAACCCCTCCAGAAAATTGTCACACACTCTATTTCACTCTAGCATGTTCAGTCGTGTTCAGAATACCGTCGAAACAAAAGGAACTGCGCGCCTGCATTAACAATTATACTGTATGTGGACCATTTTAGGAGCAGGTTTCATTCCGTCTCTTGATTTTTGCTCTTATTTTCACAGAGTGAGTAACTAACCATATTTAGTCGTAGAGTATTTCAGTCTAGTGATGGGAAATATCGCCCAATACAAATATCGATAACAATCAATAATTTCGGGGATTTTATCGATATTATTGATAAGTATCGATAATTTGACAGCCATTTGACAAATAAAATTTTGCTATGTAAATCTGTGAAAATCTGTGACAGTGACAAAACTTACGATTCTGTGAATGAAAATTCAAACAACAACAAGGTTTCTGGAAAACTATCCTAGTTTACTGGTATTACTTGAGAACTGGACGTGACCAAGGTACACTGGATATGTTTCGGATTTCCGGAGTGTGGGTGTGTAGGTCCTATTAAACCGAGCAACTTTGCAAACTTGCGTTTGAAAATTAATCTGAACTAACATTTGAAATGTTCAGATTATTTTTTCGCGGATTTTTTTGAGGAGGTTTTTACGTTGATTTTGACTATGCGATACCAAATTGGGGCACAGAATTACTATCAACCAACCCTGCTCCATCAATGAGTACGGCTACCTCGTAATCTGTGTACCGAAATCAGGACCTGCCACAAAAGATAATCAATATGATGGTCGCAGTTGCTCTTTTAGTCCCAATGCTCTTCAAACATACAAAAAAAAGGTGATTTTCAATTGATGTGGTTTTTACGCGAATTTTTGAATTAAAGCGTTTATTAAGCGGATTTCTGAATTAATGCGGTTTTTTCACGAGGTATGTTTCCCCCGTGTAAGAAAACCTAACTGTATTTGAACATTTTTCTTAGGAATCAATATATCTAAGTAAAGAAGACGAGAGATATAGAATGGCTGTCAATGAATAACTTTCAAAAAATTATCTAAACCTTCCTTCGAAAATATAAAAAAATTAGTTCAAGATACTACACTGAAAAAATAAAATTCTAAAAACAAAAAGTGATTCTAGAAATAATCGGTGATCTCAGGTTTTTTTTAAATGAAGTATTTTAGATAAACAATTTAGTTGCCTAAAACGTTCTATGCGTTGCAAAAATGAACACTTTGACACACACTCCTGAAATCCGAAACATTTCCGGTGTAGGTTGGTCTCGCCAAGTTCCCAAGTAATACTAGTGAACTAGGATAGTTTTACAGTAAAATGAAACAGGTCATCCAAATTGATTTATTTTTCGTAAAGTTCTGGCCATTTCAAAATTGACAGAATTTTGCCTTAATTAATCTTAATCATTTTGTCTACCCCCTGTATTATTGAAGACACTTTTTTTCGGCGCAAAAATTTTGTTATTTGAAGCTACAATTGAGCGGGTTTTAGTGGAACTAAAAATTGTTTGTTGTGTAACCGATACTTCAAACGTAAACAGTTCCAAGTTAAACTAAACAATTACCAGAGAATTGCCAATAGACTTCCGCTATGCAAGTGCATCCTATTACAAGAGTTAGCAAGCCAAAGAAAGTGCATTTTATTACAATTTCGTATCATTGCTTTGTATGAGATGGTGTAAAAAGTTTGGATATTTTTTTAAAGTTCTCCTGTACTAAGTTGTCGATTTCATCTGTTTTTAGGAAACTAAAAACTATAAATACTTATTTAGCTACCATTTTTTCTCAGAAACTCAGTGACACCCAGGGCGAACCTTCACACCATCCCCAAAAATGCAAAATCTTGTCGTATACCAGTACCCAACAAACACCTAGCGACAAAAGCAACTCCTGGGGTAGGGTAGGTGAGGTCTCTCCATTTTAGGTCTCCTCCACTCCAGTAACCAGCTCTCCATTATAATATCGATAATTATCGTTAACGTCAAAATTTTACCAATACTATCGGTGTTCGGAATTAATGTCAGGATATAATCGATAAGTATCGATAAGTTTCCCATCACTATTTCAGTCGCAGACTTCATTTCCACTCTTAATCATCGCGTGCGAGGGGTTTTCTCTCTCAGTTTAAGAGGGAGCAGTTTTCGCTAGCTTCTCTGTTACTAAAAGAGAAGTTGGCCAAAAAACAAAACATTTAGGTTCACATTGAAGCCACATTCTAACATTGGTATTATCGGAAAATTCTGAAGTCACCATAGTCGCGTATTTTGCAGATCGTTCGATTTTATACTGTTTTTACCGCACCTCAAAGCGATGCGCGTAAAAAAATATCTTAGGAACCATTCCTATTATGTGAGCAGCTTTAAGGAGGGGGTGATCTGTGTAATGTCCACGGTTCATAGAAAAATTTTCAGAATGTATATACGCAGTTGTCCACGGAGGGAGCGTCGATAAAAATCTGTACACTTGGAATGTGGATGGTCCCTTAGGTGAATAAATCTTCAACCCCTCCAGAAAATTGTCACACACTCTATTTCACTCTAGCATGTTCAGTCGTGTTCAGAATACCGTCGAAACAAAAGGAACTGCGCGCCTGCATTAACAATTATACTGTATGTGGACCATTTTAGGAGCAGGTTTCATTCCGTCTCTTGTTTTTTGCTCTAATTTTCACAGAGTGAGTAACTAACCATATTTAGTCGTAGAGTATTTCAGTCTAGTGATGGGAAATATCGCCCAATACAAATATCGATAACAATCAATAATTTCGGGGATTTTATCGATATTATTGATAAGTATCGATAATTTGACAGCCATTTGACAAATAAAATTTTGCTATGTAAATCTGTGAAAATCTGTGACAGTGACAAATCTTACGATTCTGTGAATGAAAATTCAAACAACAACAAGGTTTCTGGAAAACTATCCTAGTTTACTGGTATTACTTGAGAACTGGACGTGACCAAGGTACACTGGAAATGTTTCGGATTTCCGGAGTGTGGGTGTGTAGGTCCTATTAAACCGAGCAACTTTGCAAACTTGCGTTTGAAAATTAATCTGAACTAACATTTGAAATGTTCAGATTATTTTTTCGCGGATTTTTTTGAGGAGGTTTTTACGTTGATTTTGACTATGCGATACCAAATTGGGGCACAGAATTACTATCAACCAACCCTGCTCCATCAATGAGTACGGCTACCTCGTAATCTGTGTACAGAAATCAGGACCTGCCACAAAAGATAATCAATATGATGGTCGCAGTTGCTCTTTTAGTCCCAATGCTCTTCAAACATACAAAAAAAAGGTGATTTTCAATTGATGTGGTTTTTACGCGAATTTTTGAATTAAAGCGTTTATTAAGCGGATTTCTGAATTAATGCGGTTTTTTCACGAGGTATGCTTCCCCCGTGTAAGAAAACCTAACTGTATTTGAACATTTTTCTTAGGAATCAATATATCTAAGTAAAGAAGATGAGAGATATAGAATGGCTGTCAATGAATAACTTTCAAAAAATTATCTAAACCTTTCTTCGAAAATATAAAAAAATTAGTTCAAGATACTACACTGAAAAAATAAAATTCTAAAAACAAAAAGTGATTCTAGAAATAATCGGTGATCTCAGGTTTTTTTTAAATGAAGTATTTTAGATAAACAATTTAGTTGCCTAAAACGTTCTATGCGTTGCAAAAATGAACACTTTGACACACACTCCTGAAATCCGAAACATTTCCGGTGTAGGTTGGTCTCGCCAAGTTCCCAAGTAATACTAGTGAACTAGGATAGTTTTACAGTAAAATGAAACAGGTCATCCAAATTGATTTATTTTTCGTAAAGTTCTGGCCATTTCAAAATTGACAGAATTTTGCCTTAATTAATCTTAATCATTTTGTCTATTGAATTATTGAAGACACTTTTTTTCGGCGCAAAAATTTTGTTATTTGAAGCTACAATTGAGCGGATTTTAGTGGAACTAAAAATTGTTTGTTGTGTAACCGATACTTCAAACGTAAACAGTTCCGAATTAAACTAAACAATTACCAGAGAATTGCCAATAGACTGCCGCTATGCAAGTGCATCCTATTACAAGAGTTAGCAAGCCAAAGAAAGTGCATTTTATTACAATTTTGTATCATTGCTTCGTATGAGATGGTGTAAAAAGTTTGGATATTTTTTTAAAGTTCTCCTGTACTAAGTTGTCGATTTCATCTGTTTTTAGGAAACTAAAAACTATAAATACTTATTTAGCTACCATTTTTTCTCAGAAACTCAGTGACACCCAGGGCGAACCTTCACACCATCCCCAAAAATGCAAAATCTTGTCGTATACCAGTACCCAACAAACACCTAGCGACAAAAGCAACTCCTGGGGTAGGGTAGGTGAGGTCTCTCCATTTTAGGTCTCCTCCACTCCAGTAACCAGCCGCACTGAATTGCTCTCCATTATAATATCGATAATTATCGTTAACGTCAAAATTTTACCAATACTATCGGTGTTCGGAATTAATGTCAGGATATAATCGATAAGTATCGATAAGTTTCCCATCACTATTTCAGTCGCAGACTTCATTTCCACTCTTAATCATCGCGTGCGAGGGGTTTTCTCTCTCAGTTTAAGAGGGAGCAGTTTTCGCTAGCTTCTCTGTTACTAAAAGAGAAGTTGGCCAAAAAACAAAACATTTAGGTTCACATTGAAGCCACATTCTAACATTGGTATTATCGGAAAATTCTGAAGTCACCATAGTCGCGTATTTTGCAGATCGTTCGATTTTATACTGTTTTTACCGCACCTCAAAGCGATGAGAACGGAGAAATTCACTTCACAAATCTTACGTGTGCGGATGAGCTAATTACAAGCGTTGTCTTCGATTCCGCGTCGAAGACTTGACAGAGACGGACGCGCAAAGTGGTCGTTCCATTATAATTCGGTATGTGTGTACGAATAGCCAAATCAGAGATGCCAGATGTTCTTGGAAAATGTCTGCAACTGCTCGAAAAACTGGGAAATTCTGCTTGAAATCCTAAAAACTCTATCCGTGATTTGAAAAAATATCGCTCACGCATGCAAAAATCTGCACACATTTTGAGAAAATCTGCGAAAATATGAGTAGACTCTGACAAAAGTCTGCAGAAACTATTAAAAGTCTGCAAATATCTGCGAATCAATAAAAATCTGCACACAGACTCTAAAATCTGCGTTTTGGGCACGGATTCTGAAGATCTGTATCACGGATTCTAAAAATCTGCGAAAAATGCCTCTATTGTGAGCAGACTCCACATGAGCTGTCTGCATGTCCCGCGTACAAGCAGCGCCAAGAGAAGATCAAGCGGTCTCTGAAAGAGCGCTCTAAGCGCACTTTCGCGGAAATTCCCAAAGAGGTTGCTGCCACCAAACTGGTTTCCCCAAATCTTTTTGAGGTCTTGTCATCCGATGAGTCTGATTCTGACGATTCAGTTGAGGAACCTTCCTTTGTTGAACCCGGGAAGTCCAGGAAGAGGAAAAACTTCCTAGGAAGGGACAGAGGAGATCTCCATCTGAAATGGCTGATACTATAAAACAAAAAAGTGCTGTAGAAAATCCGTAGCAAACCCCTCCGGGATTGGCAAGATTGAAGGAATTTCCGGCACTTACAGAAACACCAAAAACCCAAGTTTTCCTTCTTTTTCGTCCAAGATTCTGCCAAAATCTGGACTGTTGAAGTTTTTAGATATTGTGGACTAGATTTTTTAATATTTCAACAAGTCTTCTGCTGGCATTTCTACCAACAGTTAAAACGTTTTTGAAGTAGTTGACTGTTCAATGGCCTCTCTTTGCAGCGATTGTATCCTTCGATGGCTAATTCATCGACTGCGATGAAGGATTCTATCTCTATTTTACAGTGTAATTGTAGGAGTATCATCCCCAAAATGGATTCATTTAAAGATTTATCTAACAAGTGTAAATGCATTTTCCCTCTGTGTAACTTGGCCCACTTCAAATGTAGATCTTAACTTCCATGATTTCAATATAATTCGCCTTGATCGAGATACCCCTCACGGAGGAGTACTTCTAGGGATTAAGAAGTGCTATCCTTTCTATCGTATTAACTTCCCCTCGATCCCAGGGGTCGAAGCTGTCGCATGTCAAATGACAATACAAGAAAAAGATCTTTGTATTGCCTCAAGCAGCAGGGAGCTGCGTAGCCGCAAGGTTACAGAGTCCGCTTTGTCAAACGAATGGTCGTGAGTTCGAATCTTAGTAGAATCAGGCCAGTCGATGTCAAAAAGGACTTTAAGTATGAATTTATTCTCAGGCTCCCCGATCGGAAGAGCATAACTAAAAAAATTACAAAATTCTATCAACACGAGATACAAATAACAAATCTTGATACGATTTTGTATTTTCCCACATGCTTTTGATAACGAAATTGAATCTGAATGAGTTATGATAACAAATTCTGAAATGAAGTTGTTCTGAAACAATTCTAACAGATTTTTCATCTTTATCAAAACCTGTTATTTCTAAAGATGGTTGTTACTATACTGTTCTATATGCCATCTTATTTTGTTAGAAAGCTGAAACGTTAGTAACAAAGCTTGATATGGGTTTGATACTGGTGGAATCATTTTTGTTACAATTTCTGTTATCTTAATACCTAACGTGATCAAATTGAAAACACAACCAGAAAGGTTTTTTATCATAACACACTAACAGCTTCTGTTAAAATTTTGTTTTGCCCTTCTGATCGGGTCCCCACCAGTTACCCTTCCTTTACGCTGAAATCTACAATACATTTGCGTGACTTCCTCTTAACAAAAATAAGTCCCTCTTATCAATAAAACGGGCCAGAAGGACGCACAACGAAAATTCTCCAGGGAATTATAATTGGCGATATTTGGCAGGAGGAAGGAGGCTCGGGATAGGAGAACAGTAAGCGTGTAAAAGGAAGGGTAGTACATAACACACAAGCACTGATAAAAAATAATTATAAGCATGCCACTTCTCAATAGCGGTGTAGCTAATAATAGAAGTGCGGGATACAGCAGACACACGGGCATATCTCACAATAGATCAACGATTCTGGTCGCAGTGAGGAAGTCCATACAGGAGAAAAGAATTGCCTCAAGCAAAGCTTGGGCACGGCTGCTCTTTGATCTTAAACCTCTTTCCATCCCCACCTTTGATTTTGGGAGATTTTAACTCTAACGGCGTGGCTTAGGGTTCCCTTTGTAAAGATAACCGTTCCTCTTTGATCTATAACCTCTGCGACGACGTCAACATGACAATATTGAACAACGGGCACATGACACGCGTTCCGAAACCTCCAGCGCGCCCCAGTGCTTTAGATTTATCTTTATGTTATGGAAGGTAGTCCTGGATCCCCACAGAAGCGAACATTTGCCTATTCAAATTTCAATTGATAATGGTTCAACTCGCACGCGATCAGTTGATATTCCGTATAACCTCACTCGGAATATCGATTGGAAGTTATACGAGGAAATGGCTTCAAAAGCTGTCGAGTTGATTCAACATCACCCACCTCTTGAAGAATAGAACCTCCTTGCGGGTTTGATTCTCGACGCCGACGCATTGCAAGCCCAAACGAAGAAATATCCCGGTATGACGATCAAAGAACGGCCTCCCACTCCGTGGTGGGACATACAATGCTCCGATGTCTACACGAACGACATGTTTAAGGCCTTCTTTTGGGAGAAAGGTAAACCCGACGACTTTAAGCAGTATTCGGAGCTTGAGACCAAGTTTAAATGCTTGGTCCGAGCAAAGAAACGCGGATAGTCGACGAAAGCGAAGAGTCTTCAGGTCGGTGGATATTTGATTTTGCCAGGAAAGTATGTCCGGATTCCCTGCGCAAAACATTGCTCGCGATACGTCTCTGGGCCACGATGCGATAGAATCACCTTTTTCGATGGCAGAGCTCATTCAGTTGCCCTCTTGTCCTGCTACAATAAGGCGCCTGGGTTGAATAGAATTAAATTCATCTTGTTGAAGAATCTGCCGGCAATGTCAAGAGGCGCTTATTAAATTTATTCAATAAGTTCCTGGAGCAAAATATTGTACCGCAGCATTGGAGGCAAGTGAAGGTGATCGCCATCCAAAAACCGGGAAAACCAGCTTCTGATCACAACTCTTATAGACCGATTACAATGCTATCCTTATTCTACGCATGGCGATTTGGAAACTTTTCGTATTAGCTACATGAGTCTTCCCCTGGGCTCATGCTTAAACCCCCTTCTTTACAATTTTTATGTGAATGACATTGACGCATGTCTGGCAAAATTATGCACGATAAGACAACTTGCAAATGACAGCGTGGCCTCTGTTACAGGAGCCAAAGCTGCCGATTTGCAAGGGCCGGGCCATTGCATGATACTTTGGACAATTGGGCTTTACAGCTTGGTATCGAATTCTTTCCGGTGAAAACTGAGATAGTAGTTTTTGCTAGGAAGCGTCAGCCTGCTCAACTCCAGTTACAGTTAATGGGTGAAACGATTTCTCAGGTTTTGGTATATAAATATCTTGGTGTCTGGTTTGATTCGAAAGGCACCTGGGGATATCACGTTTGGTATTTTATGAAAAAATGTCAACAGAGAGTGAATTTTCTCCGGACAATTACTGGGTCATGGTGAGGCGCCCACCCCGGAGATCTTATAAGGCTTCACCAAACAACGATATTGTCGGTGCTTGTGTACGCGTTTTTCTGCTTCCGCTTCATTGCAAACACCCATTTAATCAAGCTGGAACGATTACAGTATCGTTGTTTACGTATTGCCTTAGGTTGCATGCATTCGACCCATACGATGAATTTGGAAAGTTTCAACAATAATTTTACCGTCTCCTACAAGCTCGATAATCCTGCTTCTGTTTACGTCGCAGAATTGCAATTCAGTATACCTTAGGGATTATCGAAAAAATGCCCACGGACCATTACTTCATCTTCACGGACAGTCCCAGTTCTATTGAGGCTCTCCGATCGACGAAGGATTTAAAGCACTCTCCAGGAAGGAAAAAATACGGGAACATTTGAGTGCTTTATCCGAAAAATCTTCTCAGATTACCTTAGTGTGGGTCTATTCTCACTGCTCGATACCGGGCAATGAGAAAGCGGACACTTTGGCTAAGTTGAGCGCTACAAACGGTGATATTTACGACAGATCAATTGTCTACAATGAATTTTTAAAATTTTCACGTCAGAGTACACTTATCAACTGGCAGGCCTCGTGGGACAAGGGAGAGCTGGAAGGATGGCTACACAGCATCATCCCCAAACCTTGGTTTCGGGGTTTGGATGCAGACGGGTTAGACGCATATCTCCGCGTATTGAGCTCGCGAACAGTAATCATTGCGTTTGTGGATTGGGGTATCATTACATTGAACACGTGGTTTTGGTGCGTGCTGAATTCCGTGGTGCCAGATCTTTACTTTTGGATACCCTCAGGGTCCGAGAAATACAACCTCATGTGCCAGTTCATGACATCCTCGCTCAGCGAAACTTGCCATACATGCTACATGTTTATAGATATTTGAAGAGCACCAAGGTGCCCATTTAACAGTAAAACGAATCTGTGATAAAAAACCTAAATTAATCCACCTAGCGGTCAGACCCAGCCTTTCTCATTTAATTTTTTATTTGTAAAAATAGATTTACATGAACGCTTCAATCCAACAAATGTATATTCACTCTTTAGGTTCTAAAATATTGATGTTGTAATCTTTACATATAAAAATGCAGTCAAGTCTGTCTGTCTGTCTGATCCATATAGGCCCGAAAACTACCGAACCGATCGACGTGAAAATTTGTATGTAGGGGTTTTTGGTGCCGATAAAGGTTCCTATGATAGTTTGACGCCCCTCCCTCTTCTGGAAGTACATGTTTCTTCACAAATTTCTGCACATCTCGCGAACTAATCAACTAAATGGAACCATATTGGCAGGTGAATGTTTTTAGTGGTAACAAATATGTTCCATAATCGACCTCAGACAACATTTTGGATTGTAAGATGGCGACTTCCGGTTTCTGAAAACAGCAGAAATCCACCAAATACCACCCAAAATGAGTTTTTCTTTAACCAGTATGCCGTTCAAAATCCAGAAATTGTCTCCAAATGCCATTATGAAATCCAAGATGGCGACTACCGGTTTGTGAAAAACAGCCTAAACTAAACAAATACTATCCAATATGAGTATCTCTGGAACCAGAATGATGCAAGGAGCTAACAATTGACTTCAGGCACCATTTTGAATTGCTAAATGGCAACTTATAGGCAACAGTCGGAAATGACCCAATAATACTCAATATGGATATTTCCGTAAACGTGATGATGCATAGAGACCAAACATTGACCCCGGACACTATTTTGAATTTGAAGACGACCACTTTTAGTTTCTGGAAAACAACCGAAAATACCTCCCAATATGGGTATTTCCGGTGTCAGATTGATGCCAGAAAGTCTGCTGATAATGACAGAATACCACCCAATATGAATATATTCAGAATTAAGGCGATGTACAGAAGCCAAAAGACGAGGATGTTGTCATTTCGATAAAACCAATCATTTCAAACGATTTGTTATTTGACTTTGATCATATCCTATGGCCGATTCGTCGTGCATTTGCAGACTTCAAACAAACCGCAAGGAATCAATGAACTTGGAACGTTCAAATATTACGACACCACATTTAAATTATGTTGAGGCCACATATATCGATCAAAGCAGGTATAGTTTTAAATAGTCTTTGAATTTCTCTTCTTTCCATAACTTTTGAGCCACATATCAAATTGTTATAAAGTTTGTTATTTGTAAGTTTGAGAGATGACTCGTTCGTATGACACTAGTTATGTTCAAATAAGTCATGTAATCTTTGAGATAATAGACTTTCGTTGTTTTATTAACAATTTAATACATAACGGTTGCTTAAGTTCGATTATAATCAAATGAAATGGGAACGTGTAGGGCAGCCAAACTTTGAAACCACGTGTTCAATCATAATTCATCAGTTAACTTTTAACTAGCCCGTTCATCTGATAATACTATTGATCAAATCGGTTGTGTAGTTTCTGAGATAATGAAGTTTCGTGATTTTCACAAGTCGGCACATTACAAATGAAGTTACAGTTCGATTACAGTAAAATTCAATAGGGTCTTCTGAGGCAGCTAGTCCATTCATTTGACACTAATTTTGTGGAAATCGGGTCGGCTATCTCTGAGAAAAGTGAGTGAGTCCAAGTAGTCTTCGGAATATGTTCCTTTGCATAGCTGGATTTCACATTTTTAAACATAACAGGCAAAGTAATAGTCCGATTGCAAAACAAATCAATAGGGTCTTATGGGGCAATTAGACCTTCAATTTGACACTGATTTTATGAAAATCGGTACAGTCATCTCTGAGTAACATGAGTGAGATTAAACAGTCTTCAGAACACGTTTCTTTTCATAACTTTTGAACCACAAGTTCAATTCTTATGAAATTCAAAACTTAAGAGTTTTCTATGTAGCCCGTTCTTTTGAGACCAAATTTGTTCAAATCGGTTGTGTAGTTTCTGAAATATTGATGTTTCATGATTTTCATATTTTTAAACATAACTAAACTAAAAATCCGATTACAATGAAATTCAATAGGGTCTTATATGGCAACAAGACCTTTCATTTGCAATTATTTTCATGAAAATCGGTCCAGCCATCTTTGAGAAAAGTGAGTGAGAATAAAAATCTGCACATACACACACACACACACACACATACAGAAAATGCTCAGCTCGTCGAGCTGAGTCGAGTGATATATGCCATTCGGCCCTTTGGAGCACTTTTATACTTTCGGTTTTGCAAGTGATTGCTATACCTTTCTAGGAGAAAGGCAAAAACATGTTAATTAGCATATCAATATCATTTGAATTTGCGTGGAATATTATGGAATTTTCTATCATAAGCAATGGAGGCAATTATTTACATGCGATTCGACATAAAGTTTTCTTACTGTGTGCTACTTAGTATTTAAGATAAAAGCGCGATGGAAAAAAAAACAACAAGTTTCCGTTTCCTGTTCCTGACGTAAATAACCTTCGGAAAATGTTGCAATCAGTAGTGCCGATTGTTTATACAACTGATTCTGTTTACGGCACTCCACTGCCATATAGCTCGTCGTGTAGAATCGTCTTTCGATTTTTTTCTCGACGCATCAAATCCTTGCTGACTGGCTTACTGTTTGCACCTTTCTTTTTAGACTTTCAAAGAGAGCTTCAAATATTCAATTTGCCTCCTACAATTGTTTCCGATATCGCGGCAAAACCCTGACAAGAATTCCACGGTCTGTTTGCAATGATTTTGATTGATTGGGTTGCACAGCTCACTGAATCTAGCGTTTTGTCCAATCGAATTTCTGACTCGGCAAAGTGAAATAATATAATCTTCTACCATAACTCAACACTTCGGTGCAATGTGGTTTGTTGAGGGAAAAGGAAACCGTGGCAAAAAAACTTATCCATACAACATAACATATGGGCTTGTTTATTCCACTAGTAGCACAATCGACACCATCCGTTGTTCATAAAAACTCATGCTATAATGCACAAAGGCAGCTTTTCACACTTCATTTTCACACGCCACAAATCACTGCTTCCCTTCCTCGCAAAGAATAGAATAACAGGTTTAATCTTATACAACTCCCGCCCACCATCGGTTCCGGTTCCCGCACAAGTTTGCCAACTACTGCTGAACCTCCTTCGTCGTTAGTCGAAGAATAAGCAAAATCAACTGGTGAAAGGTAATCTTTCAAAGAGCTTCCATAACGGAAGCTTCATAAGGTAGAAAATCCTTGCCTTCGCTTCACCGTGGTTCACACGATTCATAAACTAACTGCCTTCTCCTCCTATTGCTTGAACCATACGAGCAGACGGTCTTTGACGAATATTTCCGATGAAGTGCGAGGGATGACAAGCATATACAGGGGAAGACTGTACAAAACGCACCAGCGGGATAGAATGAAAGTTATTGGTTGATAGAAATAACAAATAACGGATATGAATTTGAACAAAAAAGGTTAACTTTAAGGCATATACAATGTATAACACTTCGTTTAATTTCATATCTACTGGGCTCGCGGCAATAACATTCAAGTAACACAGTGTATAAATTTATTGTGATGAATGTTGTACTTTGAACTGCAGCGGTCTGCCCAACATTGTAATTTAAACTGTTGCTGAAAATCGCCAAAAAATCAAAACTGCTAAAATTGTAAAATATGTTTTATATTATTCAGAAAATTAGTAGTGCAGTGAAACATCATTTTACTTACGGTACGGTCTGTACCGCTTTCCTCTACATGGCAAAACGTTCAACAAAGCTTCGAACTACTTCGATAGATCCATGGGCCGTTCCTTGGAGAAATTTTTATACACTTATTGAGTTATATAAAAACTGAAAATAAACAAACAAATTTCATTGCTTTAAAGAAAAATTCGGCCTTAATCTCCCAAATCTTTTATAACTCGGTACTGTTGGGCGAACGTAAAATAAAATTCTGGACGCCTTCGTTTATGATATTCAACCCTATCAACGTAAGGAAAGAAGTTAAAGTCTAGTCCTAGCTTACAGCAGGTTTGCTATAAAAGCAAAAGTGGGAGTCATCCTCGCTTCCCGTTCGCTGCGACGGAAAAGTGGGACCCAATGAATCGGTGAACAGGAAGTGGTATGGGAAACACAGATTGAAAGAGTGGTTAACAGGAATCGTCCGGTCGTTTCTTACAGCTTGTTAAGAATATTGATGCATGGTTGATTAAGAATTTATGTTCGTCATGAACGAGTAAAGTAATCAAGTGCACGGAAAGAAGGCATGATGCGTCATATTTTCTTTCCGAGTAATTGCTTTATAAGTTTTTTTTCTGAACACTTGTTGGAATCTGTAGTGCAAAAATAGTCAAAAATCACAATATAAATGTGCACTGATAATTATATTTAAAAAAATTAGCGACCAATTTTTGAACACAACGGTAATGACAAAATATTTGGTTAAGCGCTTATTTCTTACTCTCCCAGAGTTTATGGAACTTATAAAAGAATGAATTCTATATTATCCTTCTCCAGAAAAAAGCAAAGTAATTATTTCAAAATTGCTCTGTCATCACCTGCTTCAAAGTATCTATCTCATTGACCATGTATCGTAGAAACAAACAAAAAATCGTAGAAACATAGAATATTTGGCTATTTGTTTATTCATTTCCTTCAACCTCATCACACTTTACAGTCTTAATGAGAGGCAGTGGCCTTTCCGCTTTTTTGTATAAACCTTAACAGACAAATTGACCTACAAATACCTAAAAGTCGATATATACTGTGTCGATTTGATTTTCAATATTCGCCAGGCAATGTGATGTAAACTGAACAAGATTTGTATCAACAGGTCGCCCAAAAAGAATCCATGTTGGTTCGGTGAAATGTATGATTTTAAAAGCAGAAAATAATTTATCTCCTATCAGAATCGCAAGTAGTTTGGAACCTGCACAAATTTAAGTAAACGTTTTGTAGTGGGAGTTTTTATATGAACATACTGCTTCAATGCCATGGATGGCGTTCGTAAGAAATTGTTGGACCATGGTGGTTTCCGTCGGAAAATCGGAGCTGGAACGTAGTAGTGAAATAAATCGATGAGAACACAGGCGAACAACTTAACAGCACTGTCGACGTTTAGAAAGAGGGCTCTAGTCAGTATTGGTTAAGGCAAAACTGAGAGCTTTAAAGCCTGCCCTGTTGAAGTCAAAATCATTAACGAAGCCAGCTTCTTCATACCGCGCCGATAAAGGGTGTTATGGTCAAAATTTGGCCAATTTTAATTTGTCGTATTGTTTTTAAGAGGAAATCGCGGTCCGAATGCCACAAAAACGACAGAAAGAGTGACCGTTAGTTTCAAGTGGAATCCCAAACTTTCCGTCCGAGATGTCACTAGAAAGCTGAGAGTGTAGTCTACAACTGATCAAGCTAAAAACTGTCGACTTACAAAAAGGTGGAACTCCTTGCTGATAAGCAAAACAAGGCGGCCAGACAACGATCGCGAAAGTTGTACGTGAAGATGCTGACGAAGTTTGATTACGTGGTACAGGATGATGAAACTTACGTCAAGCCAGGCTCGGCTTCCTGGATAGGCATGTTATTTTTTTTTTTTTGTAAGATTTGGACCACTTCGACCATTATTTTGTACTTTTGTGGTATGGGAATGTTATAATGAAACGCTAAAATTTCTTTGGTGGCAGTATTTTTCTTATCCATCACTAGTCGTGTAGTGAAAGCAAAATGTTTTCGCGTGATGGTAAAAAAACACTGACATTTATAGTGGCTATTTTTCATATTCATGTAAAAGTGTTAAAATTTTCCAGCCCTAGATAGAGCTATTGCCTAACGGTGACATAACGCCACAATTCGTGGCTTTTTCATAGTATCAACTGAGGTCTGACGGAGTGTCAATAGTTGAATCGTTTTGATATATTTTGGGCGTTGACATTAGAAATGAAAAACTGACAGAAATCAATGAACCTCTTACAATTCCTGAAAAAGTTGCTGTATACCGTTGACAGAACGCATACATAACTGGTCGTAACTTGCTTCCCTGCTGTTCACCTACGGGAATCATGTCGATTTTTAAAATAGATTTTCATGGATTGTGGTAAATAAGTAATATTTACACGAAATTTGACACACAGACAGATATTTGACAAGTTGCTCGTGACCTAATTTCAACTGTCAACACTCCACATTTGTTGAACCAAAACAAGGAGCACACTAGATAACAGGTATCATTCTCGGTATATCGCTAATCCCTATGCGACTGCTAAATAATACCCAATAGAACCAGTAATGCATATCCGCACTTTTCGTACAAGTGTAATCATTCGCCGGATTATCACCCAGTGAAACGAGCGTAACTCTTCCCATCCATTATGCCCTTTCGCACCATATGTGAATGATGCCCTCCTTGATGCAGCTTCCAATGTATCCGGGTGCCAGGATAAAGGCTAAAAAGAACAACACAAAAGAAAACGTTCGGCTGATAGAGGAATCAACGTTCCGCTTCTGCCAGGCAGGCTGCCGTATGAAAGTGCCAACGAGCGCGTGTTGGCTGTGTGCACTTTTCCATCCAAAGAGGGCACATTACAGAAAAGTGGGCTCATAGCGCCTCGCGATGAAGACAAGGCGACGGGGCAGAAGTTGCACATGATTTATTGCATCCTTTACGGCAGTGAGTGTGGCGCTACGAAGCCGCGTGTTATGTTAAGCTGCTTCCGGTTGGCAGGATGCAAAATGGCAAAGTTTTCCCCTCGCCTCTGCAGAGTCGGTTTTGATTGCTGCTGCTTTTGTCAAGTGTGCACTTTGGGCAAAGTCGAACTTTTGTAATAGAACGTGACATTTGCTGATAGCAGCATCTTCGCCATAAAAAAGAACAGACAGGGTGAGAGGATATTTGCATAGGTTTGTAACGTGTCATCCGGTACTGTTTAAAAAGTGTGTGTGAAATTTGTTTGAAATTTGTCAATCATTTCCGTTCGGATGGTTTCGTTTGATATAATCATAGTGAAGATTTCTGCCGATACTTTGAATGAAAATCTAGTAACTATTTTGTCACGCTCTGTTGCTAATACTCTATCGCTTTGTACACGACTGACAGATAAGCCAACATATTAATAAGCGTTTTCCGCTTTGATCAACTTTCAGACGTGTGCACGTTCCAGCCGGATTTCGCCGAACCAATCATTAACATTTCAGTGGCCATCGGACGCGATGCGACGTTCACATGTCACGTACGTCATCTAGGAGGTTACCGGGTGAGTACAGGATGATCTATCGAAGTATTTAATGTTTTTCTACACATACTTATTATCATCAGCATAGTTATTTTATTCATCGATGAAAACTGTATAAATTTTCATCATAACAATTTGCTAGAACCGTTCATAATTTTCATTCGTTTGATGAAATTTCAACTTTTAAATTCGTTTTTCATACTCGAGATATATAAGTACAAAAATACACGATACTTTACTATAATGATAGAAATCAAATCCTTTTTCCCGTAAATGAAAAAGAGCATGATAAGTGTAAATTGTTGATTCATGGTAGCCGCAAAGTTACAGGTTCAGCTTCGACAAGCAAGTAATCGTGGGTTCAAAACTTAGTAAAATCAGGCCATTCCTTATCAAGTAACGTAAACAGATCATTTACGATCTCCCAACCAACCGTCAACCGGCAACCAATCTTTGCGGCAAATTCTACAATTCCCCAAAGACTTACTCTTGACTCATCAGAAGTTTCTTGCATTTGATTTATTAAAAGATTTTCACGAGCTTCGAACAATATAATAGAACTAATGAACATTAGTCAGGAACAGTATTTTTTCCATTTTTGAATACAATTCAAAATGTTCAGCATTTACGAGATGTACGCTTCGTGTCGACATTCTTGCTTGGCAATTGAAAAACAAATGCCTTGTTAGCAACAATTACAAGTGTTTTCTACGGGTTCGACCGCATGGGTTCCAACTTTGTAATCATTTGACAGTATATACACAGCAACGTAGAACAGCAACGATGTTTATTCCGTTATCAACATTGTCCAGCTTTGTCTTCCAATAACACTGTGCTACAAATGAGAAAAAATACAGAAAATTTAAAAAATTGCGTGAAAAAGTCTAAACATTCAGATTTAAACTCAAACAACTCAACATGTTTTGGTGATATTGGTACAAATCTGTAAATATTAAAAAAACTCTGTTTATCCCCTTTCAAAAACTGCTGAAATATTGAAAATCGGTCAAGAAATGACTGAGTTAAAACCCCGTATGCGCTGAAGTCCAAAAACCATATTTTGAGCATAACTTCAAATTTTCGCGGTGTTTGGAAAATTTCTTGTGTGAGCGAATGTTACACTCAACAATAGCTACAACCTCCACTAGGTCAATTAAGAAATTCTTGCATTTTTTCTCCATTTGTAGCACCGTGAAATAATTGTGCGATAAAAGCGGTTGTGGTTTTTCATAAAAAATATATAACTTAGCTAAATATTCACCGATTTTCACAAAACTACTTTTGATTGATTTGTCATTGAATATACTTTCAAAATTTTAGTGTATTCGTTGTACCTTTTCCACAAAAACTGGTGGCAAATTTCAAGTTAAGTTGAAAAATTGCGTGAAAAATTCTTAAATATTAGATTTAAACTCAAATAACATAACATGTTTGAGTGATATTAGTACAAACCTCTGTATAATTTGAAAGCTCTGTTTATTTTCTTCTGTCATAATATGGAAAATCGATCCAGAAATGACTGAGTTAAAAAAGTTGTATGCACTAAGTTCCAAAAAACCGTAATTTGACCATAAGTTCAGATTTTGAGGGTGTTCGGAAAATTTTCTAGTCTGAGCGAATGTTACACTCAACAAGACCTACAACCTACACTAGGTCCCATTGGAAGTTCTAAATTGCTGTAGCTTAGTGTAATACTATAGTTTCTCGACCAATGTTGCATTATTTTTTTGCAGTAGTATCTAAAAAATCAAAAACCTTCCTTCATAAAATAATGCTTGAAATAATGAAATGACAATACATCATGTATTTATAGACCCCGCTTTATCGATTAGGTTCAAAAACGAACAGGGGCTATTGTGGTTTCATTAAATCGATTTCCGATACTCCCGAGTAAGCGAAAATATCGTAATAATAGCATAAACAGATATTGAAAACTTGATAATACACTAGGTACCTAATTTGTAATTTGCTTTGGTTTCCTTACTTACTTACATAAATGGCCGTGCGTCCTGAGTCATGACCTGCATAACATGCAAAGCCTTGGTGCTACATCCCGTATTGGAACACGACCTTCTGTTCATTTTACACAGACTTCGCAGCCAACTGTTTAATGTATAGGACAATTGCGGGGCTAGCGCTACTATCCTACTGACACCAACAGTCTCTCCCGAGCCGGGATTCGAACCTACGACAACTGGTTTGTTAGACCAGCATCGTACCTCAAGACCAGCTGGAAGGGCGTGCATAACATAGTTGCGCCAATTTACTCTGTCCACCCATCTCGCTCTTTGCGTCACTCGTCTTCTTGTTCCTACTGAATTTGAAGCGAACACCAATTTTGTACAGTAGCTTTCCGGCATTCTAACTACATGCGCCCAGTGTATCCTTTCAGCTTTAACCACTAACTGAATACTTTGTTCGCCGAAGAAGCGCGCAAACTCGGGGTTCATCCTACGTTCACCTGCACACCGCCAAAAATAGTTCTAGGCAAGTGCACTTCGCCAATTGTCCACGTCTCATGCCCGTGGAGAACGACCGGTCTTACTAGCGTTTTGTATAGAATACACTTGGTGTGGAGACTCAGGTTTTGCAACCGTAGTGTTTTATGAAGCCCATAGTAAGCACGATTTCCTTGGATAATACATCTTCTATTCTCCCGGCTGATATCGGTTGTTCTCAGATACCAGAGAGCTGAGGTACAACTCCTGGATTCCTTACACAACACTTCAGATTCTCCATCATAGCCTTAATCAGTCTTGTCAGCTTCCCCGGAAGGCCTATCGGTTTATTGTGTCGTATGCGGCTTCAAAATTAGCAAAAAGAGGGCTGTCCTTTGAAGAGTTGGACTTGCTGTCTCCCTTTCAGTCCAGTTCAGTTACGCAGCATTGCTGCTCGCACTGTGTTCTTCTCGTCCAACATCTCCAGGTATTCTTCGTCAAACCACTCGTTACGTCGATTCGTTTGAACAAACTTTCTCCGCAGTACTGCTGATAGCTGTTTTAACGGCAATTCAACGCTCCTCAAAAGGGACTTCTTCAGACTTACCCTGTCCTGGCAGTGCCACTTCAAGCGATGACGAGTGCTATGCTGCGACGTCCTGTTGTTTCAGTCGCGGGAGATTAGACCGTGGCGGGCGACGGTACCGTATATTATTTACAACCAATAGTTTTTGGCGTATCTTAAGTATTACTAGATAATGGTCCTAATCTATGTAGCGCTCCGTGGTCGATAATGTCCGAGAAGTGCCAACCATATTTTAAAACGTGGTCGATTTGTGCTTCTATTCTATTTGATGAATCTACGGTAGAGGCTATGCTGGAAGAAAGTACTGTGTAGGGCAAGGTTCTTGGAGGTGACAAAGTCGATTAGTCAGAAGCCATTTTCATTCGTCAGTTGATGTGCACTGGATCGTCCAATCACCGGTCTATACTCCTTCTTCAGGCCAACCTGAGCGTTGTAATCTCCGATGATGATCTTGACATCATGTTTTGGGCAACGGTCGTATTCACTTTCAAACTGCGCGTAAAATTCGTCTATGTTGTCATCGATACTTCCGGGGTGTGGGCTCAGCCTGCATACACTAGAACTGATCGGCCACCACCCGATCACCCGATTCTGCTTATCGCCCATGACTATAAAAGCTTTTTCCAGCGAATATATGCTTCAACATCTCTGGTAGATGGTATCCCTATACGTATGCACCTTTTTGGCATTAACCCACTGTGGAACCTTTCCAGCATACCTCCTGCAGCGCTACGAGGTTGATCCTTTATCTTACATACTTTCCAGTCAGCTCCAGGCCGAATTGTCCCTTGCTGTTAGAAAAAGTCGTCTCCATTCAATTCGGTCCTTGAATGCAGCTCGCCAGCCATGGCGTCTGCGGAGGCCCCGCAGGTCGTCTTCCACTTGATCGAGCCACCTTGCTCGCTGCGCGCCCTGTCGCCTCGATCCAGTCGGGTCGTTATCAAGAACCATTTTCACCGGGTTGTCGTCCGACATCATTACGACAAGCCCAACCGGCCTTACGATATGCGGTCGCAGCGCCTTCCGTTCGAAAACCCCAAGGGCGCGTTGGTCCTCCACGAGCATGGTCCAGGTTTTGTGGCCGTAGAGGACCACCGGTATAATCAGTGTTTTATAGATGGTCAACTTCGTGGGGCGTCGGATTTTATTCGAGCGGAGCGTCCTCCGGAGTCCAAAGAAGGCACGGTTACCTGCCATAAGGCGTCGACAAATTTCTCTGCTGGTGTCGTCGACCGCAGTCACCAGTGAGCCCACGTACACGAACTCGTCTACCACCTCGATTTCATCACCGCTAATATGAGTTCGTGGTGGGAGATTGATACTGTCTTCACTGAAACCTCTTCCTCTCACTTACTTAGTCTTTGATGCGTCTACGGCCAGTCCAATTCGTCCGGCTCCGTCATCCTCTCAAGCGTTCGTGCTACAATTTCAATGTCATCGGCGAAGCCAAAGAGCTGAACAGACGTCCTAAATATCGTACCACTTGTGTCTTTCCAACTACTTATCACACCTCCCAAAGCGATGTTGAATAGCAAGCACGATAATCCATCACCTTGCCGCAACCCTCTTTGAGATTCGAAAGGACTCGAGAGTGTCCCCCCCGATCGATCGACGACTTGACCAACCGTGTCAGTTTATCCGAGATCGTAATCGTGCATAATCTGCCATAGCTGATCTCGATCGATTATGTTGTACGCCGATTTAAAATCGATAAACAAATGATGAGACATTATATTCACGGCATTTCTGTAGGGAATGCCGTACCACAAATATTTGGTCCTTGGTGGCACGGGCACCCATAAACCCCATTTGGTATTGCCCCACTAATTCCCTCGCGGTGATAGTCGACGGCACAGAATTGAGAGAGTACCTTGTAGGCGGCGTTCAGCAGCGTGATTGCACGGTAGTTGCAGCAATACAGCATGCCGCTTTTTGTGTAAATGAGGCACACTGTACCCTTCATTCACTCCTCCGGTTCTACCTCCTCACCTCAAATCAGCCGTTTTTCAGCCGGTCGATCTCCTCTTTAACCTCCTGGAGCTCAGCGGCTGGAATTCCGTCATCATCAGCGCGTACACACAGATCTACTACCACTCCGTCGTCGTCCTCTGCTTAAGGTACTCATAGTAGTACTGCTACCACCTTTCAATCACTTCACACTAGTTCGTGAGAGGGTCGCCGTCCAGGTCCCTGCATATGTCGGGAACTGTTCAGCTTCTCGTAGAACTTTCATGTGTCCTCCTCCATCGCCTCTCGCATTCTCGCTCGTGCTGCATGCTCCTTTTCACTGTAGCCGTAGCATTTATTAGTAACTTCGAAATCAACATAACTGCTGGCGCCAAGATGTAGGCTAGCTATTTCGGTACACTTGTCGCAATCCCATCGCATAATTTCTCTCTAAGTGTCAGCCGCTCACAATCCCGTTCAGACTCACTTAGCGCGATAGTCTCTAAAGAAACCTCGAAGAAAGGTTGGAAAGGGACAGATAGAGCCAATTAAGATTCCAAAATGAAACAGCCAAAAGCATCGTAGTTTTCCGAAGTAACCCGAAGAAGTTGGCGGGACATTACGTATTTCCTGTAAGTCGTACGGAATCACCTTCCCTTATCTGAGGACTTACATTGCTCGTTCATTTCGTCCTAGTCCGCCAAGCATTTCGGAAGTGTCGCGCGTGTGTCTGTTGTCCGCGTTTTTCCTTTAAGTTTCTAATAGTAAGTCATATAATGTGAACATAGTAGAGGTGTATTAAATTTCTTTATTTTAAAATTAGATAGAGTCGAAAAACGTGTGCAAATAGTTTCGCCAATTCAATAAAGTGTGCGAGAAAATTCAGATAGGTAAATGTGCTCATTTCATAATGTCAATGACCCGCTTACGTGCCAATGACCCTTTGTACAATAGCCAGCCGGCTACTCACAATTTATTCGACAGCCAAGACGAACGAGAGGAAAGGGGCAGCGAAAGGCGCACCGCGCACTGGTTTTTTTCCCCATCGGACGAAATTCCCGACAGCGCTACATCGTCGGAAGACACGCGGTATTCCCAAAATCCGCATCATCGTGTAACATCCTGTAGACCGGGGCCCTCCGGTGAGCTAGTGTCCGTTTCAGGTCGAGATATCTCCCTGTAAGCGGCACTAAGGAAGCGAGTTTATCCCCGCCGCAGTTCATCCCCCGTCGGCGTTTGCCGACCGATCGCACGCCCGTTGCCACATGTGATCGTCATCACCAGCAGCCAGCCGTAGCCAGCAAAGCAACTAGCATCATCATCAGCAGCCAGCCGTAGCCAGTAAAGCAACCAATAGCAGCAACAACAGCGACCGTCGCAGCAGTCTCGGTGAGTCGTATCGTTCTTTCCATTGAAAAGGCCTCCTTAAAGGACGCCCTGTAGATCCTGTATTAATTTTTCCGACTTAAGTCGGCCGCGACCGGCATGCTACCGCCGTGTCTCTAAAAAATAAGGTGAGCAAATTTTGACGTGCACGCAATTATGATAGATAATATTTTATGAACGCCACCTTACCGAACCAGACACCCGGGTGCAAGCATTTGCTTAAGCCGGTGACGTCACCGTAGATTTTAATGAAGCAGCTGATTGAAATCTAAAGCACATGGGTCCACGAGCACAGTAGGGAATAAAAAGCACACGAACAATAGAAGATAGGCCTAGATTTAAGAAATACCAATACCAATACAATACACATTCAAGCATGCTATTAATATAAAATACAAACCTGTTTCTTTGTAGTCTCCAATAAATGGTTTTATTGGTTAAACAAATCATGTAATGTGTTTACTGGAAGGATTTAGTACGTTCTAATATGTTCACGTCATTCGTATTCGTTTAGTTTGGTTCGTTGTGTCTTCCGCGTGGCGGGTTTTGAATGTCGAGCAAAGCTCACTGTTCGAGATGTTTGCGCCGTCTAGCGGCAAATAGCGACTTTGCCCGTGATGATAACATCAAGTTATGGGTGATCCCTTACCGTAAGCTTTTATTGAGTTCACTTTGGTATTGAAGATTTCTGCTGGCTGATAAAAGGGTATTCTACCCGCTTTTGGAGCCTTAAATTTATTAGCCTATCTGGTCCGATCCTGATTCCTTTTCTTCATGGCAACTTTGACTGACCCTTAGGGGAGTCTCACCGGGCAAACATAGCGTGGCGTGCAGTCTCCTAACGGAGTGGCGCTTAAGCTGCACGCTGATTAGGAATCGACCAGGGCCGGCTACACCACCAACTGTTTACACTCGTCGTCAAACCAGTCGTTTCTCCTGTTTGGAACCATTGTACCGAGTGCCGCTACACAGTACTACCTATGGCTGATCGAAAGTCCCTCCAGCCATCTTCAAGAGTAGCTGTTCCAAGTTACTCTTCCGATATTGAACCTGTAGGTCTTGAATACCTCGTAAAACATGCGGGTACTTCCTAGAAAGTTAAGAGATCGCAGTATCATGTTCCAAGTACCCAATCGTTAGTTCGTTCTCGTTGCTTAGGTTCTAGCCGATTGTTCCTGTTCTTAATTACGGTATTGCGTTCGTTGCTGTTTTTTTTTTTTTAATAATGCGGGCTTACAAGACTTGACCAACCTCAGAACTTGGATTGAACACTACTTACCCTAGAATGCTTACATTGGTTTTGATCCCAAGAAACTCCCTGCCCAGGAAACTAGCCGCGCCTCCTTTCAGCATGCGACCAGCAGACCCATCAAGGTCGGTTACCCGATCTTTCCGCTAGTTACTCAGTTGGTACCGCGAGAAGGTAGGGGTTCAGTAGTTGGACGGCTGAGGTTCACTAGTAGGAACTGGTTTTGCGCCTTAGGTCCAGTAATTAACCAACCAGTTCACCAGTACATAGTTGGTAAAATAACAAAAAATAAAACCGAAGTATTGTTTTTTTTTTTTTTTTTGTAAGATTTGAACCACTGCGACCACTGCACACTGGGAAAAAATGAACCCAAATTCCTTCTAATTAGTAGCTGGGCTGGCTGGCAACCTGAAATATAACATTTTTATGGTGGTGGTGGATTGGTGATATTTTCATTCTGTGTAAGGCACGGGGAAAGGTCTATATTTCCAAAAAATAAAGTGAAAAAAAGCAAGATAGACCATTTCCCGTGACCTTCCCAAAATGAAACCATCACCAATCGATTTGTTGACCATATTTACATAAGAAATGCTATATTTCAGGTTGCCAGTCTGGCGTCGATTATTTAGTGAAAAACCCGGAATCCACATTTCCACTAAACGATCGCCATTGGAATAACAGCTTCTAATTAGTGGAAATTTGGGTTCATTTTTTCCAGTGTGCATTGTTTTGATCTTTTGTGGTAGAACTATATGAATAACAAATCTTGATATTCTAAAAACAAAGCAATAACTTGCATTAATATACCACGAAAATAATTGGTTCAGATTGGTTCAAATATTTTCGATTGCACTTAAAACTGCGCTTCTAACGAGATATTCGAAAAGCAATCCTAATATCTTATGAAAGGAACAACAAAATATGAAATCGAAATTTGATATAAATTTCATATGTTAGAATCGGGAATACCTTTCGAATAGTAGTTAGCGCTCAACTTCCGAGCTGATCAGTCGATTCTTTACGAGCGAGCAGTTATTGGAAGTCGATCACGGGCTATATCGTACGTTTTATACGTTTTCAAGTTTCGGTACATCTCGCAATGCCGCGCCGCGAAAATACTTTTCGCGTGGACTATTCGCAGTTTCCGAAGCAGCTTTCTCATGACGATATCCATAAGTTCGTTGTTCAAGAACTCGGTCTCACGCGGGAAAACGTGCTTCAACTTCAACCTAGCAAACGGCTAGCATGTACCTTTGTGAAGGTCAACAGCCTCGAGCTTGCCGAGAAGATTGTGGACCAGCACGACGGTAAACATGAGTTCTTGCTTGACGGAAAGTCCTACAAGCTGCGAATCACGATGGAGGACGGATCGGTGGAAGTAACTTTATTCGACCTGCCCGAATATGTATCCAACGATCAAGTCGCCACCTCCCTTGCCGAGTACGGGGATGTTATCAGTGTTCGTGATCTACTATGGGATGACCGGTATGGTGAGTTGGGTGGAATAACAACTGGTGTTCGTATCGCGCGCGTAGTAATACGGAAAAATATCCCATCTCTGATAAAGATTGACGGTAAAGAAACTGCGGTGGCTTACAAGGGGCAGAGGCAAACATGTCTGCACTGCCACGAATTTGCACACATCGGTATCCCATGTGTGCAAAACCGAAAACTGCTGGTCCAAAAAGTCGCAGCAGATCAATCCTACGCTAACGTAGCCAAAGCTAATCCTATTCAACCAACACCAACCAAACCTCTGTCGAGTTCAATTTTTCCACGAAAACCAATAACTGCGACCAATGCAGCACAGTTCCGTAAAATCGAGCAACAAAACACATCGGTTGCAGCCCTAGCTCTCTCGAAAACTAAAACCACGATGCCACCCCCCGCAGGACCTACAACGAGGTCGTCTGGAAAGCAAACCGTCATCCATCTCACGCCGCTTCCAACCTCATATGGCACTGCTTCTCCCTACCACCGACCAGACGGCGATGAAACCGATAGCTCCCAAACGTCACTAGCCTCAAACAGCAGTCGAAAATATAAGAAATTACAAGCGCCACAAGGCAAAAAAATGAAGCACTCCGACGAAACTACCATCACCGGCAACGAGTACGTTCGAGCTTCTGATGAAGAGATGCAGCAGTAATGGAGTACACCAGCTGTAACATCGGAACAATTAATATAAACACTATTACCAATCAAACCAAGCTGTACGCTCTCCGAACATTCATTCGCACGATGGAACTGGATATTGTGTTTTTGCAAGAGGTCGAAAACGAACAGCTCAGTTTACCCGGATACAACATCGTTTGCAATGTTGACCATTCCAGACGAGGAACTGCAATAGCGCTGAAACAACACATTAAATATTCCCATGTAGAGAAAAGCCTGGACGGGAGATTAATCGCACTGCGTGTACACAATACTACGCTTTGCAATGTGTATGCCCCGTCCGGATCAGTCTATCGCGCCGAGCGGGAGCGTTTTTTCAAAAACACCGTTGCCTACTATCTTCGTCATCGCACCGACCACTTTGTGCTTGGTGGCGATTTCAACTGTGTAATTCGGCAAAGCGATGCAACAGGCCAAAACTCCAGTCCCGCTCTTCAGACCACCGTCCAGCAGCTCCGGCTTCAAGACGTGTGGCTACAGCTTCGGCCGCGTGAAATCCAATACACGTACATCACGCACAACTCTTCATCCAGGCTCGATCGACTGTACGTCAGCTCTAGCCTCCAAGGACAGCTGAGATCAACTGATGTACATGTATGCTGTTTTTCGGATCACAAAGCCGACGAATTTGCCTTCCTCTTCCAAACACTGCCCATGGGTATGGTTATTGGTCACTTCGCCCCCACCTTCTCACTCCCGAAAACATCGACGAATTCCAAATCCGATGGCAATATTGGACTCGGCTTCGTCGAAACTACCAGTCATGGATGCAGTGGTGGTTGTCTTGCGCTAAGCCGGAGATAAAGTCCTTCTTAAGATGGAAATCCAAACTCGCCTTTGATGATTTCTACCGGGAGCAACAACGTCTGTATGTGCTGCTCCGACAAGCCTACGACGGCTACCACAACAACCGTGAAATGCTGACCATCAACCATCAACCGGGTAAAAGCAAAAATGCTTTCACACCAACGCCGGTTCTCTGAAATGTTCGTGCGAATCAACGAAACCTACGTTGCCGGCGAACCAATATCTTCATTCCAGCTAGGAGAAAGAATGAGACGACGAACGACCATCGAGAGCCTGCGAAACGAAAGAGACGAAATAATCGACGATTCTGCTGCTGTCCAAGATCACATGGTGCAATATTTCTCCAACCTTTACGCCCGTGGGAATGTGGATGTAGTAGAGGAAGGAGACCCGTTTGCATGCGAAAGAATAATCCCAGAAAATGATATTTCTAACGACGCGTGTATGCATGACATTATCACAACTGAAATATTATCTGCTATCCGTACGAGTGCGTCAAAAAAAACTTCGGGACCCGACGGTTTACCCAAGGAATTTTATCTGTGCACTTTTGACGTCATTCATCGTAAGCTGAATCTTATATTGAATGAAGCGATACGTTCAAACTTCCCAGCACAATTTGTTGAAGGGGTGATCGTGCTGGTGAAAAAACGCGGAGCGGGGGATACTGCGCAATCATACAGGCCGATCAGCCTGTGCAATTTTGATTATAAAACTCTTTCCCGCATATTGAAGCAGCGGTTAGAAAATGTACTTCGTAGCCACAATGTTTTGACCGGCTCCCAAAAGTGCTCAAACGCCGGTCGAAATATTTTTCAAGCCACACTTGCTGTTAAAGACAGAATCGCGCAACTGAAATCAAACCGGAGGAAAGGCAAACTGATTTCATTTGACCTCGATCATGCTTTCGATCGAGTAGACCAGCGTTTTCTATTCAACACAATGCGGACGTTGGGGTTGAATTCATCTTTTGTGGATCTCCTTTCCAATATAGCAGCAGCTTCATCGTCGCGACTGCTTATTAATGGTCACCTTTCTTCTTCTTTTCCGATCGAGCGATCAGTGCGCCAAGGGGACCCTCTTTCTATGCATTTGTTCGTGCTGTATTTACATCCTCTCTTGCGGCGTCTGGAGCAAGTGTGCGGAACAGATTTAATCGTTGCCTACGCTGACGATATCAGTGCGATAGTAACCAGTACAGAACAACTGAATGCAATGCGGGATTTGTTCAGACACTTCGAAAAGGTTGCAGGAGCGCGTTTGAACGAAACAAAAACTGTGGCGATTGACGTTGGCATAACAAATTCACCATTGACCGTGCCGTGGCTACGAACAGAAACCACAATCAAAATTCTCGGCGTGATTTTCGCGAACTCAGTGCGATTAATGAGTAAATTAAACTGGGACTTGCTAGTAGCAAGTTTCTCACGTCTTGTATGGTTACACTCACAGCGGACCCTGTCATTACATCAAAAAGTAACTCTGTTGAATACTTTCCTGACGTCACGCATCTGGTACATTTCTGCAAATTTATTTCCAACGGCGGCACACGTGGCGAAGTTGACTGTCACTATGAGGAGCTACCTGTTTCGTGGCGCATGTGCCACTATACCGATGCAGCAGCTAGCACGGAGAAAGAGGACGGTGGTCTCAATCTACATCTGCCTGCACTTAAATGCAAGTCTTTGCTGATTAGCCGTCACTTACACGAGATCGAATCTCTTCCATGTTACAATTCTGTCATCAACCAAACTAATCCTTCGCCTACAAATCCCGCCACAGATCTCCCTTGCCTAAAACAAATTCTAGACAACATTGCTAATTTTCCCTTCCAAATTCGCCAACACCCTTCCGCCGAACTTATCCACCGTTTCTTTGTACAAGGCACAGATAAACCAAAAGTGGAAATAACAACTCCTACCATCAACTGGCTTCGTGTGTGGAAGAATATTAGTAGTAAAAATCTATTGCCTTCCCAGCGCAGCGCTTTATACATCTACGTGAATCAAAAAATCAACCACAAACAGTTGATGCACACAATGCGACGGGCGGATACCAACGTGTGTACCAATTGCACAGCAGATGTAGTGGAAACCATTCAGCACAAATTTTTCGACTGTTTCAGAGTAAGAAATGCATTCAGATTTCTACAACAAAAATTAATGGAAATGAGTGGCGGTCGCACATTTCGAGCAAAGGAACTTCTCTTTCCTTCACTAGAGGGAATTTCTTTAACAACAAAAATAATACTACTAAAGACATTAGTGGTTTATATCACCTTCATTGAAAATTGTAATGATAGGATAGACGTAGACACACTAAGAGTCAGTATTGAAGTCGAAGTTTAAATAATTATGTATATAATTTTTAATAACTAGAATCGATAATAAACGTACTTTTAGAAAAAAAAAAAAATAGTATACTGAACAGGTTTGACTTTGGCAGATGACACTAGGACGCTATCACATACCAGTGCTGCCAACTTCAAAAAAGATTTCATTCATGCGTACTAATTCTCGTTCTCTTAATTCGTATTCATATTTTTGCTTGATAATCAAAACAGAAAAAAATAAGTTTATAAATGTAGTTTACACACTGGCATATATAAGTAGGTTTCCACCGAATCGTATTTAAAAAACAGCCAAACCTATGACTTGAATATGCACTTATTGATTATTGTTACATAATCGTTCAAGCTGTTTGTGTAATGGAAAATATTTTTAAATTGAATTCAAAAATAAAATTGGAATGGGCCGGCAAAGTCCATGTGCCCAATTTAGTGTTGATTTGAAAACCAAACCATTTCAAAACCATTAGTATATGATATGAGGTTTTATAGCGTGTAGTTTTGAGCCAATAATATTCACTAGAATTTAAACGGACAAATTGGGCTTTGAAAACATATTTAATTGTTGTTTCACCCACCAATTACATATCTGCTTTCTTATATCAGATGCAATTTACCTCAATTAACTAATAATGTTCATTTTTCCTCTCTTTTCACTGCGCTTTCGAACAACCTGGATTGCCACCGCCAATGTTGTCATTGTGTTTCGGGAAACCTCTCAACTATACAAAATAATGTACTTGATTACGCCCGAATCTGCTGCGCTTTATCCTTAAATTAAACACCACCACCAACATGCAAACCACGCGAAACCATTCAACTCACCCTAATGGAAAACCTCATTGTTTTTCGCGAAAAAAAATCATTTCTGCAAACGGACCAACCTCATTATCACCTGTCACCATGTTTGCTTTTTCACTTTCGGATGCCGAAACAACGCTAACAATCCGGATCCCGCTTCTCTTGTTCCCCCTTATTGTGTCGATTTCCTCCGACAACCCTATAAAACTTTATTCGAACGACCACCGAACAATCCGGCACAAACTGTGTCACTTTCACAACGGTATTGACCTCCACTCCTCCACGACCCGGGGACCATTGAAAAATGTACCAAAATCCGCAGGTTGGCTGGGTGAAAGCGGACACCAAAGCCATTCAGGCGATTCACGAGAATGTCATCACCCACAACCCCCGGGTGTCGGTGTCGCACGCCGACCAGAACACGTGGAATCTACACATCAAGTCCGTTACCGAAGACGACAGGGGCGGGTACATGTGCCAGCTTAACACCGACCCGATGAAGAGCCAGGTGAGTCAAATCGATTGTTAAATACAGATTTCTAGTTGGGCAGCACATATCCTGATTTGTTCATCTATAATCGACGGATTTTCGTGCTGCAACGTAAGCGGACCCGATGAGAAAAATCTGTCAAGTATTTTAGTAAAGATTTCAACTACGATTCATATTTACATCAATGTACTTTATAATTCCGCTTGGATTTTTAGTATATATCAACTAACTATCTAGGCTTTGTTGATCTAACCCATTTTATTTTAGTTTTTTACTTCTTTGCTAATTCGTTTTTGTTTCACAATCTACAAAACTACAATATTTGATTGAAACTTTCGTTTGCCGTTACCAAAGTAGTTAACGGTTTACCGGTTCACTTAAATGGAAGTTGATGTTAGTATTATCACGTGCACGGTAAAACAAAGAAGAATTCAACAATGAAAGTAGTAGCAGTAGCGAACACATTTTTGTTTAAACTTAGGAAACTCATTTTATCTATTTATACTCATTTGAAAATATAAAAATTAATTTGAACAATATTTTTTTTTTTGGATTATGGAATCCATACTTAGAGTAGCGAATGACTTCGGAAGAGGTTTCCTTCGGCAGGTTTTCTGCAGCAATCTTATACAGAAACCTGCCGAAGGAAACCTCTTCCGAAGTCATTCGCTACTCTAAGTATGGAGTAAAATGTAAAAAGTAAAAAGTAAAAGTAAAAAGTAAAAAGTAAAATGTAAAAAGTAAAAAGTAAAAAGTAAAAAGTAAAAAGTAAAAAGTAAAAAGTAAAAAGTAAAAAGTAAAAAGTAAAAAGTAAAAAGTAAAGAGTAAAAAGTAAAAAGTAAAAAGTAAAAAGTAAAATGTAAAAAGTAAAAAGTAAAAAGTAAAAAGTAAAAAGTAAAAAGTAAAAAGTAAAAAGCAACAAGTAAAGGTAAAAAGTAAAAAGTAAAAAGTAAAAAAAGAAAAGTAAAAAGTAAAAAATAAAAAGTAAAAAGTAACAAGTAACAAGTAACAAGTAACAAGTAACAAGTAACAAGTAACAAGTAACAAGTAATAAGTAACAAGTAACAAGAACCAAGTACCAAGTAACAAGTAACAAGTAACAAGTAACAAGTAACAAGTAACAAGTAACAAGTAACAAGTAACAAGTAACAAGTAACAAGTAACAAGTAACAAGTAACAAGTAACAAGTAACAAGTAACAAGTAACAAGTAACAAGTAACAAGTAACAAGTAACAAGTAACAAGTAACAAGTAACAAGTAACAAGTAACAAGTAACAAGTAACAAGTAACAAGTAACAAGTAACAATTAACAAGTAACAAGTAACAAGTAACAAGTAACAAGTAACAAGTAACAAGTAACAAGTAACAAGTAACAAGTAACAAGTAACAAGTAACAAGTAACAAGTAACAAGTAACAAGTAACAAGTAACAAGTAACAAGTAACAAGTAACAAGTAACAAGTAACAAGTAACAAGTAACAAGTAACAAGTAACAAGTAACAAGTAACAAGTAACAAGTAACAAGTAACAAGTAACAAGTAACAAGTAACAAGTAACAAGTAACAAGTAACAAGTAACAAGTAACAAGTAACAAGTAACAAGTAACAAGTAACAAGTAACAAGTAACAAGTAACAAGTAACAAGTAACAAGTAACAAGTAACAAGTAACAAGTAACAAGTAACAAGTAACAAGTAACAAGTAACAAGTAACAAGTAACAAGTAACAAGTAACAAGTAACAAGTAACAAGTAACAAGTAACAAGTAACAAGTAACAAGTAACAAGTAACAAGTAACAAGTAACAAGTAACAAGTAACAAGTAACAAGTAACAAGTAACAAGTAACAAGTAACAAGTAACAAGTAACAAGTAACAAGTAACAAGTAACAAGTAACAAGTAACAAGTAACAAGTAACAAGTAACAAGTAACAAGTAACAAGTAACAAGTAACAAGTAACAAGTAACAAGTAACAAGTAACAAGTAACAAGTAACAAGTAACAAGTAACAAGTAACAAGTAACAAGTAAAAATTAAAAAGTAAAAAGTAAAAAGTGAAAAGTAAAAAGTAAAAGTGAAAAGTAAAACGTAGAAAGTAAAAAGTAAAAAGTAAAAAGTAAAAAGTAAAAAGTAAAAAGTAAAAAGTAAAAAGTAAAAAGTAAAAAGTAAAAAGTAAAAAGTAAAAAGTAACAAGAAAAAAAAGAAAATGTAAAAAGTAAAAAAGTAAAAAGTTGAAAGTGGAAAGTTGAAAGTTCAAAATTGAAAGTTGAAGGTTGAGAGTTGAAAGTTGAAAGTTGAAAGTTGAAAGTTAAAAGTTGAAAGTTGAAAGTTGAAAGTTGAAAGTTGAAAGTTGAAAGTTGAAAGTTTAAAGTTTAAAGTTTAAAGTTAGAAGTTAAACGTACAACATAAAAATGAATAGTAGAACGTAAAACGGGAAATCTTAATAGATTTACTTAAAAAAAGTAATAAGTGGAAGGTGAAAAGTAAAGAGTAAATGACTCCGATGATTGACACAATTGTGGAGGAATCCGGCTGAAGTAAAGCAAACGAAAATAGAAAAAGATACATGATACTTTTTATTTCGGCTGGTGTCTATCTCTTCATATGTGGTAAACATAATCTGTATGTGCATGTGTGTTGCATAACTTTTAAAACAACAGAGATAAGGCGACATCCATAAAATACGTAACGCAAAAAACCTGATTTTTGGAACCCCACCCCCCATATGTAACGAAACGTAACACCAACACCTATCCCCCCATAAAAATTACGTAACGCTGCAGAAGGATTTCCTTGATAAAAATACTCGTTTTTGAAGAGTCTCTCCAGAGATTTTTTGTTACGTAACGCTGAACTCACCTCCCTTCCTCCCCTGTGTAACAAATCGTAATGCTCAAGGATATCTCCCTCCCATGTATGACCGTTACGTAATTTATGTATACCGCCAAACTGAACTGAGATACTATTGAACTAGAGCTGTATTGCAGTTATGACATAGTTGTCTCACGTCAACAGGAAACAGCATGGTTTATGAAGCAACTAAGCCTATAACAGCTGGTTACTATTCAAATAGATTCATGCACCGCTGATCACCGTTCGATGCGACGAATTTTTGTGTTAGAACCTAGTTGCCAGTATAAATATGGACGAAAATATTTACAAGCTAACCAGTGTTTGAGATGAAGCCATGCAAAAATTCTTTGGTTGCAATTTAAATTCAATCTAGTTACCATTTAACCTAGTCTAGTTCCACAATTTCCACACTTCCCGGTCGCCGTGGATCATAGGCAGCTGTCACCCTACCGTCACTCTCCCTCGCAACCGCGGTAGTCGTCGCGACCCGCTCAACTTTCGTCGTCCGATGACCTCGAGCGGTTAGACCTTCGATGATCGATTTCTCCACCGATTCTTCGAACTCTACCTCCATCGGGGCCAGCTGATGATGCACTCGCGGAGCTGCCATTAGCGTTGACAACTCCTGGTCGAATAGTACCTTCCGTAGCACTAGTTGTAGAGTAGCGGTAGTAATTCTGGTTCCACCAGCTCCACCAACAATCAATCGAACGTTTCCCTCTTGATCGACAACAATCGTCGGAGCCATTGATGACAACGGACGCTTACCCGGTGCAATGTAGTTCGCGGGTGATGCCGGAACTCCAAATATATTTATAACACCCGGTGTTGAAAAGTCATCCATTTCTCCGTTCAAAATAATGCCCGTTCGCATGGACAGTAGATGGGCTCCGAAACTAAAAAATATGTAATTGAGATTTTAAATATGACACCTCAAAAGTAGAATTACTAATCGTTAATAGTACTGGTGACAGATACAGCATCTCCGTTGGGTGCCAGCACCGAAACGTGTGCCGTTCCGTGATCCTCTGATGTCGTGAAGTCTGCTCCGTAAAACTTATAGTCTGTGTAGGTACGATAATCATCGATCTTATCACGAATGTAGTCAGCATAATCGAGACTAGTGAGATTTCGTATCAATTCCTCGATGCCAGTTACGAAAGGGGGATCACCTAACCGTGTTCGAACTCCGTAAGCGTGCTTGAATGTTTCCACTAACCGGTGCCACGTCTTGGGATCGTCTAAATCAAGGTCATCATATCCAGCGAGCACATTCAACATATGAACTAAGATGGTGCCGCCTCCAGGTAGAGCAGCACTGTAGACAATGTTTTCCTGGAGTTCTGTTGAAACAGGAGTGAGCCATCGTGGCCTGTAAAAGTAATTGTATAGTTCATCATTATAGAACCGACGTTCCAGATAATTTACTCATAACTGTAAAAGTCATCTTCTGTAATTAGGCTTCCAAACAATTTCAAGTCCTGCATTAGCATAGGAAGCAGAGTGCCTCCTTTCGAGTACAATGCATTCGCCCCTTCTTCAGCAATAATCTCAAGCGTATGGGCAAAGTCTGGCCTTCTGATTCGATCCCCTTCTTTCCATACATCTCCAGTATCAGCATCAACAAAAATCTCCCTCAATGAAGGGCTGTTCAAAATATCCTCTCTCGCATCCTGCAACGCTTCCGCCATATAAGGGTTCACAATATGTCCTCGGTAGCAGAGCACTATTGTTGGATCTAGCAGTCTCCGCCAGGAAAGTTTTCCGTAACGCTGATGCAACACCCAATAACCCTTCAAAGCACCAGGCGTAGCAATCGCCAAACCGCCGTGAGCAGTGGCGTTTCCATTATTAACGAACATATCCTGCCAAACACCACGAGCAGCGATTTCTCGAGCATCCAACACCCTCACCGTCTGTGACTGACGTTCGTAGAGTGTTAGCAAGAAACCACCGCCAATTCCCGCACTCTCCGGACAGGCTACTTCCTCACAGATCATCATTGCTATAGCAGCGTCCGCAGCCGAACCTTCTTCCCGAAGAATTTGCCCTCCTATTGCGGCACACTCGAAAGCGTTGGATGCCACTGCCCCGACCGATTCCGGGAATAACTCGTGTTCGTGTAGTACAAAAATCACGGCAACCGACATAATAGCCAAACCAAATAAAGTTCCAGCTGACAGCATCAACATGTTCTTCCGATTGCCTGGTAATCTACGGTGGAAATAATATGTATCTGTTTGATTTTCCCCTTATATAATCAGGTGGTCACCACACTGTGCACTTACAACATTTTGAACAAGCTAAATATTTACTTTCACTGTACTCAAGTTTCACACTTCATGAGCTTATAGCTACTTGATGCTAATAGCGACGAACTCAAAAGAGGCTCACGAAACAACATACAAATAACTATTTGATGCGTCAAGCCATCACGTTCAGCTGAAAATACAATAAATAATACAAACCCCGCCAACGGACAGCGAGAGAACGCCATATGGCATTATCTTGTTATCAGCTTCCTCATATTTATATACGCTGAACGCGCCCCGCAAGCAGTAGCGTGCGATAAGGGTTCCTGCGAGAGTGTAATCTTTCCACACTACTCAATTACAACACAGATTTCAACTAGTTGATTATTCATCAATTGATCCCGTTTATCGGAGAGGCGGGTGGGGCTTATTAAGGTCTTACGACTGAGCTCATGAAAAATTTAAATGTACCTGTTCATTTGAAACAGGCCTATTCATTTGAAGTTTTAGTTAAATTATTAACTATTGCTATAACTATAACTATTTTTCTAGAACAATACGGAATTTCAGTTGGTCTCGAGGTATGTTCGAAACTCGATTAGAAAGGTACCAATGTCAACAAGATAGCGTCCTGTCTCTAGTTAATAAAATGTCAAGTACCTACTGCAGAGTATAGCCTAGGAGCTATAGCTCCGAATACTTAATTGAAAGAAATGCAGAGGTTTTGTTCAGTTAAACTTCTGGTACACGTTTGGAGTACATATTAATATCTCGTCTGCGCAAACATCTTTCTGTACTTGTTAAATCTGGAACACTTTGTTTAGAAGAGTTTTAGGCAGTTAAATGTTCTGCCTATAAATTTTATTTTGAGAAAAAATTGACATGACCGATATTTTGATAACTTTTTTTTAATGATTTTTTCAATGTATAATATCTATTTTTTAATATTTTGCTATGAAAGTTCGGACAATTCTAAAATTCAACCATTGACATCTTTTCTCTTACTCTTGACGATTTATAAAATAGCCCTTTTCAAATGTTAGTACAGATATTTTTTTTTTAATAAATGCAAAGTTGCCTAAAATAGTAAGGTCTACAGAACAACAAAGTTTCATTAAATTCCGAGAGGATGCTGTCAACTGTCAACCCTTCTTACAATTCATAGACGTAAGATGTCCGAAAAATACTGATAGGTGATTTTTAAAGAAAATAAATCAAGGAATCCAGAAAAAATATAAGTTTTGACCGGAAGTGTTGCCAGATAAATTATTTTTGTATTTGAAAACTAAATTTACATTTTTCGGCAAATGCAGCCATTTTTATTTTAAAGTTGATAATTTCATCGTGTTTCTTGGAAAATTCCACATAAGAAACAACTATCATCCCGAGGTAAATTGAGCCAATCCCGAGATATAACATTTTTACCAAAAAAGTTGTAAACGTCGTGATTATTTTGTTTTAGAATTTATAGACGTAAGACACCCGAAAAATAGTGATAGTTGAATTTTGAAGAAAATTAATCAAGGAATTCAGAAAAAAATATTGTTTTTGACCGGTTGTGTTGCTAGATAGATTATTTTTGTATTTTAAAATTAAATTTGCATTTTTCGGCTAATGCAGCTAATTTTATTTTAAATTTGATAGTTTCATCGTACTTCTCGGAAAATTTCACGTAAGAAGCACTTACCACCACGTGGTAATATGAGCCAATCTTAAGGTATGACATTTTTCAAAAAATTAATTACGAAATTCAGAACTATTTTCGTAAAAATGCTAAATCTCGAGATTGGCTCATATTACCTCGGGATGATAGTAGTTTCTTATATGAAATTTTCCAAGGAACACGATGAAATTATCAAATTTTAAATAAAAATGGCTGCATTTGCCGAAAAATGTAAATTTAGTTTTAAAATACAAAAATAATCCATCAGGCAACACTTCCGGTCAAAAATAATATTTTTTTTCTGGATTCCTTGGTTCATTTTCTTTAAAATTCATCTATCACTATTTTTCGGGTGTCTTACGTCTATAAATTGCAAAAAAAATTAATTACGAAGTTTACAACTTTTTTGTAAAAATGTTATATCTCGAGATTGGCTCATATTGTTTCTTATGTGAGATAGTTGTTTCTTATGTGAAATTTTCCAAGGAACTCGATAAAATTATCAAATTCAAAATAAAAATGGTTGCTTTTGCCGAAAAATGTAAATTTAGTTTTCAAATACAAAAATAATTTATCTGGCAACACTTTCGGTCAAAACTTATATTTTTTCTGGATTCCTTGGTTTATTTTCTTCAAAAATCATCTATCAGTATTTTTCGGACATCTTACGTCTATGAATTGTAAGAAAAAGAAGAAAGAGATTTTGAACAAAAAATGCGTGACTTTGCAATAAACAGGGGGGTCCCACAGAGCGAGGGGTATTCCAATCGACACCAAATTTGGGATTTTTCCAAAGTGACGGTAGATGAATAATTCTCCCAACTTTGAGCAAAATCTGTGATGGTCATGTCCAAGTTTGTGCTTTTTCGTGGTCACTTTATATGGAATGACCCATATCTAAATGACGAGAGATAGAAAATGATTGTCAATGGATAACTTATAGAAAAATTATCTGAGCTTTTATTTGAAAATATTGAAAAATTGAATTTCAGATCAACACTGAAATATAAATCCAAAAAACAAAAAGTGATAATTTTAAAAAACAAAAAGTGATTTAAAAAAATATCGGTTGTTTGAGATTTTTTCAAAATGAATGTTTTTAGATAGATAATTTAGTTGGTAAACACGCCAAGGTAAGTCACTCACGGCCAAACGGACAAATTTTCTCTGCACACGTTCTAAACTCAAACTCCAAGACAGCTGATGCGGGGTCCAACTTAAAATCACGCTTGCATTTCCCATACTGGGACGTACAAAAAAGCAATACAACACTTTCAAGCATTGGGGATTCTTGAAATCATCCAAATTTTTGCTATGAAACGAAGTTCTGGAGTGGCTTGAGAATCGATCATTTGGCGTGTTTTTCAGAAGCTAAAATCGTTTTCGTGATCGACTCTGTTTAGCAATATTCTATCAATGACGTACATAAAAATTATCGGTGATTGAGTCCGGTGAGATGTAATCATTTCGCATTGTGCTGTGCTCCGTGTCAAGGCGTTTAGTTTACACCACGTCACAAAACAATCCAGTAGGGACTGTAAACCGTAACAATCTTTGATATAACGCATCGTCGAATTTATTTTCAAATCATCTCTACTCCCAAATCGACCACATGCTGATCAATAGCCGTTACTTTTCAGGCGTCATCGAAGTGCGGGCTTTCGAGACATCGACACAAGTCACTATCTCATGATCGGCAGGGAAGATACATCTCAACATCCAAAGGTAATCAGCGGAAGAAAATGCTGCCGAGAACACCCGGAAAATTGATGGACGGATCGATGAACCAGTTCGACATGAACGAGCAGTGGAAGCACATCCACGACGCGATCAGTGAAACAGTGCGAGAAGTAATAGGCATGACAACGGGAACCACAGTGTGTGGTTTGATACTGAGTGTCTAGAGGTGACGGAAAAAACGAGCATACGCTAAATCATTAGAAGCAGCAAACCATCTGAAGAGGCAGATGCGGGAGAAAATCGCATCCTCGCTAACACAGAGAATTTATTTATCAGGCACGACACGAGAAACTTCTTTAGAGCGATTAACTGAATCAAGAATCGGACCGTGCCAGTTTCTAACATGTGTAATGACAGAAAGTAACCTGATTACCGATAAGTCGCAAGCGATGTTGAATGGTGAGAAAGGTAGCAGAGTCGTCGAGTAAAACAGGAAAGAAATCTCAGAGGATGGACATTCGTGGATCCGCCAAACTTGGACAAAGTGAGAGAAGCTTACAGAGAGGTGCAGAACCACCAAGCCTACGGGTAAGGTCTGAGGAGAAACTACCTACGGACTGGTTGGAAGGACTCATTTGCCTCACTGTAGCATCTGTCGAGACATAACCCTTCAAATTCCATAAATAAAAATCTCTCCCGTATCCTGTTCCATAGACTGAGGCCGTTTCAGGAAGTTTTTGTTGCTAAAAACCAGTTCGGTTTGAATTGGACTTCTAAAACAAAGTACATAATGGCCAGCAGTCGTAACGAGTTGTAACGAAATGAGACGCGAGATGAAGAGACGGTTTACGAGTTTATTCTCGCAGTCTACATATCCACATCAAATTTACCCTCTGCAGGGCGCTGATCCTCCCGGTAGTGCTCTACGGATATCAATCATGAACATGGAAGGAGACCGATCGACGAGTGCTTGAGTTTTCGAGCGCAGAATCCTATGATCAATACGGGGTGACAAACAAGAAAAAAAGGATGTGGCGCAGGCACGAGAATCACGAACTGTACGAAGTATACAATCACGCTGATATTGTCGAGTACACTTTGGTTTGCTCATCTTGATCTTGAAAAGAAAATAATTTTCTCCTCTCTCAATAACTGTAAGTTCACAGTAAATTTGTATTATACAATCTGCTATTGAGAGAGCAAAGAATGATAGTTATAATATAATTTAAAATCCGCTAGGATTAGGCTTCCATGTGAACCTACATGCTTTGTTCTCAAACCTTCCTCTGGAACTGAGAGAGAAAACAATTGTTTACTATTCGATGGTTATGTGTCAAAATGAACTGCTTGACTAAAATGAATTTTAACTAAATGTGGACAGTTACGCACTCCGTGTGAGAGAAAGTCTAGTTTTTTCAGGCGTTTGACAGATAGAGGAGAACACGGCAGGATACAGTGGGCTGGCGTATGGTGGATGAGCGATCGGCAAAGATAATATGCAGCAGAGAACCGGATAGAGGCCAACGACTTCGAGGCAGAGCCTGTACGCGTTGGATGTGTGCTGTCGACGAGGAGGCCCGAGCAGCAGGTGTAACGGGTGACTGGAGAGGAGTAGCCCAAGATCTAATTTTATAGAGGCGTATTCTGGATTACATAGACATAGGGTATCTACCAGATCGTAAAATAGAAGCAAAGTAGGTAAGTAAGCCTACATAAACGCGATAAGTTCCATGGTGACTTCAACTTTGTACTTCCATAAGTCTCATAAGGTATTTATAAATATCATATTATACAGGTATTTATGAAACAATATCGCACGCTAGCCGTGGGGGCTAATGCGGTCTCGAACAACTATATTAGTTGCGAGAGTTCGTTATCGATACTGTTTTTGGCACATTTTGCATGTTGTAAGATAAGTACAACGATACACCGTGCCCCAGTTCTGGGTCGAGAAAATTTCCAACTCGAAAAGATCCTCGACATGATCGGGGATCGAACCTGATATCACAATTGTGTGGGAGAGCTAGCCGACCGACATCACTAACCACAGAACCACGGGGACCATATTTATGAATTTTATATTATATTTTGAATGTAATATTCGCAAGGTGGTTCGGATTTCTAATACAACGAACACAAAAATTTACTTTCTAAGGAATTATTTCCCAACTTCCTTTCCTATTTGGATCGTAGGCCGCACTAATAGTGTTATTCTGCTCCCGAGCGATCGCTGTTATAGTCGCAATACCACCAGAAACCTTCCGAATGTCATGACCTCGTGTCAGCAACCCATTAACAATTTCCGGATCGAAATCACTTTCCATATCAACCTGCATCGGTGCCAACTGATGATGTATCCGCGGTGCGTGAATAGTAGTGTTCAAATCCTGTCCGAAGAACACATTGCCAAGTACCATTAGAACCGTAGATGTCGTGATACGTGTCCCACCGGCAGATCCAACCACCAATTTGACGTCCCCCTGTCCATCTACTACTATGGTAGGAGTCATCGAAGATAACGGACGCTTTCCAGGTGCAACGAAGTTGGCAGGCGAAGCCGGAACATCGAACGAGTTTATTACTCCAGGCGTAGAAAAATCGTCCATAATATTGTTCAAAATAATACCTGTTGATGGCGAACGGCGTTTACAACCGAAGCTGTGTAAACATTAGCGTTGGATAGAGTTGACATTCATATTAACTCTTCACTTACTAGGTATTGATAGTGCCTGTGATTGCTACCGCGTCGCCATTCGGTGCTAACACCGAAGCGTGTGCCGTCCCGTGGTCCTCCTGTTCCGCAAACTCTGCACCATAATATTTATATTCAGTAAAAGTTCTATCATCATCAATTTTTGTCCGTATATCATCCGCATAAGATTTGCTCCCTAAATCATCAATCAGTTTGTCAATGTCAGATACAAAATCAGGGTCTCCTGCGCGAGTACGAGCACCATAAGCGTGCATGAAAGCCTCCGTCACACGATGCCAGGTGACCGGATCATCTGGTCTCAAATCATCATACCCATCCAATAGGTTTAGAATATAGATGGCAATGGTTCCACTGCCAGGTAGCGGCATACTGTACACACTGTAATTCTGCCGAACAGTCGTAGAAGCTGGAGGTAACCATCGTGGCCTAGAACGAGATTCGTGATCAAAGTAGAACTGAAGTGAATTTATTGCCAATACTAACTTACTTGTATTGAATAAAATCTTCTTTTGTTATTATACTGCCAAACTCCTGAAGGTCTGCCACCAATTTTGACAACAAACTGCCACCTTCCTTGTGAAGAGCATCCACTCCTTCTTCAGCAATGATCTCTAAAGTATCAGCAAGCACCACGCGTTTCAATAAATCACCCACCTGCCAAACGTCTTCCGTTTCCGGGTTAATAAAAACTTCTCGCAGTGATGGAACAGACAAAATTATCTGTCGCTTGTCTACCATAGCGTAACGTAGAAAATCATCCACAACCACCCCGTTTCGGCAAAGTTCAATAGTCTCCTCAAACAAGGCCTTCCATTCTAATTTTCCGTAACGTTGGTGCATCTCCCAATAACCTTTGATAACGCCGGGAGTAGCAATCGCTAAACCACCTTCAACCGCTGCGTCTCCGTTGTTTACAAACATATCTTCAGTTGCCGCCAGCGGGGCAGTTTCTCTAGCATCCAGCGAAATCACTTCTCCCGTTTCACGTTCGTAGATAGTCGCCAGAAAACCACCACCGATTCCGGTGCTCTGAGGACAGGTTACCTCTTCACACAACATGATAGCAATCGCTGCATCGACGGCCGATCCATTCCGTCGCAAAATATTGGCTCCAATGGCACCACATTCATGTCCGTTGGATACAACTGCGCCCCCTCGTAATGCTGGTGATTTACTGTCCTGCCCTTCAGAATTACCATTGCGGAGACCAAACACCAGGCCCAGAGTAATCCCAACAACAACAATTGCCGCCAGTAGCGTAATAAGCAAGAGTTTTGTTTTACTTAGATTGCACCTAAAAGCAAAGTAAAACGCAATGGGACAGGAAAAAGATTAACATTTCATTCGTACAATTGTTCGTATGGTCATTGCACCCAGGCGAGCATTCAATGTGGTGTTTTTATATCTACGGATGTGTTCTCATCCCTTCATTGTCAAATTTAGTCGCGCAATACGAAGACGATATACTGATAAGTGCGGTCCTGTTGACTGTCATCAAAGCATGCTGTAAAACGATAGATTTCGATTGCCTGCTGTGTGTCGTGAATGGTGCGAGTGAAAGAATATTAGTGTTTCTCTGATTATACTTGATGCAAACCTGGGCTACTTTCACATTATGTTTTGGAAAATTGGCGGTTGATGAAAAACTGTCACTTTATTTTTCATATTGATCGTAATACTTACAGCATGTTGATAGTATTACCGCATGGATTCTAGTTGACTGCTCATAGGTTGCCTCAACTGTACGAATGCCAACAATTCCAATCACACAACTGAATGGCAGTAAATCATTATACTGTCGGATGACAAAAATAACTATGGAAACGCGCTAGCCAAGATCGAACGCGTTTCCTAATCGTTCGGTCATGGAAGGCCTAATCAATTTCGGGGAACAATAAACAAACTCGAACCGATAACGTGTCTATAGGTAGCCATTCAGATAAATGCAATTCAGATGATGACACGGGGTAAAATGGAATGATTACTTTGCATGCTCGTCAATCGACTTTGTTTGGTAATCACAGCAGTAATTTGAATTTGATTGCGACTTCGGTGTCCAAAATTTCAACAATATTGACGAAAAAATATTAAGCCTTTGCTAAGGATTAGAAAAAAGAAAAAACACAGAACGTATTGAAGCTTAGTACCTCTGTAGTTGGAATATGTTCAAGATAGTTTCAACTTGGGAAACAATTGATTGAAAAAAGCATCCTCTATTTCTAAGCAAAGCAAAACACCGGTGCTATTTTCCGTTTCGGAATTGGACCTTCTGTTTATTCGACACAGACTTCGCAGCAAAATATATTTTAAGCAGCTTTAGGAGCCGCCTGAGTATTGAGACGAAATATACTTGAAAATGTGTATGGTGAAATACAAACATGAAGATCTCAATTTGTTCACTATTCCAATCACCCGAACCTATTCTAAGCAGTTTTATGTAGATTTTCTTCAGCACCCGAAGTGGCGCCTGAATGGTTGTAATTTTGGTTGTTTTTTATCGATTGACGTTTATTCAAAGATTTTTCCGTGTTGAATGGTATTTTATGTATTCATAAAACCGCTAGTTAACCGGAGTGTTCGTTCTAGTCATTGAAGTTGTCTATAATGATCAAATTTCAGATGTTTGAGGACCGTTCTCTTCGACTGATTAAAATAGGCGCCACGGTTTAAGCTGTTCCTTACCCTATTTCAATTTTTTATTAAAGTCAATTTTTTCATAGAGTATTATTAGTTATCTCGTTGCCAAATACCACCCAATGTGGGTAATTCCGTATTCGAGAAGCTGCGCAAAAGCCAAAAATTGACCCCAGATGCCATTTTGAATCTTTTCAAGGACACCATATTGTTTCAAGAGTTATGTTTCAGTGTTAGATAAAAGTTATCAACATAGATATATTGATTCAAGATAGTCATAATATTAAAGTCTATAATTCACAGAATTATTGAAGAGGAGTGGTTTGTTTCGAACTTGTCATTTGCGATCACCCGAATGCAAAATGCACTTAATGTAACAATCAGTTTAATGTAGTTCCACGTCAAACTTGTGGTCATGGCTACGCACACAAATTTTTATGACCGTTGAGTTTATAATTATAAACAACAAAAATCGATTTCAGGTATTGTTTGTTTTTGATATAGAGAAGCGACCTGAAAAAATTATTTCCAAAAATCTTTGAAGATATGAATCAATTGTCGAGGATATTTGATTACACTGTTTTAGCATCAGATTACAAAAATTTTCTCGAAACAATTGTTAGTGATTGACAATGTAGAAGTGACAGTTGAGGTTTTCGTTTGAATGATTTCATTCCCGCAATATTTCTGCCACTTAATCGATGAGAAAAAAACTCATTGTGTTTCTGAATATCTTTCAAAATCATGATAGAGTGCACTTGAATCCTGGCGGCGAAAAACAGAGATGTCGACGATTTGAATTTTCGAAACGAAATTCGTGGAAATTAACATATTGTATAAATAAATCAGTAGGCTGTAAGAATAATCACGAAAAAGTAACCCACTATCCAACGGATCATGCTTGGAAACCTGAACCAACTAAAATGATGTATTAATAGGGATACCATCCGTCCTGATTTAGCAGGACATGTCCTGATTTTGAGACCCTTTTTTGACGTCCTGATTTATTTTTCACTTTCTGGCATTTGTCCTGATTTTCATAAGATTTTCAATTTTGTAGTGTGATAAAAATATGCAGAATTTCTCAAAATCAATAACTTTTTTGATTCTACACAGTAAAAAAAATTTACATTACTTTAAATGCACATAAATGGAGCATTGGAAACCATGTAATATTCCGTGTGGCATTATATTCACATGCAAAGTAAATGAATATATTGTGAATTTGCATGCATATATATGTTCGAAGTTTTAAGTTTATATCAATTAACGTACAAATTTACATGGCTTAAAACGATTCTGTATTGTGCATTATTAACGGTGTGAAATTGTATATGTTTTTCACTTTATGTGCTAGAAATCGTTATGTGCTTTCATTTGTATTAGTTGTAAATTTCATTTTTTGGTACTGTGTAGAACACAACGGTCACTACGAACGATTTTGTTTTTGGTTGAATCTTAGTGAAGTGACGAGAGAAATCTTTTAGGTATTGTAACCGTTTAACATTTGGCTTTACTCTGGAAGGTCGGCAAAAAATTTTTTTCAATGTTTAGAGTAAAGTAAGGTGTTCGGCTATTGATTAAAGTTTGTTTGAAGATAAAAGTTTGTTGTGGTTGCACATATAGTGTATTACATTGTTGGCAGCTGGGAACGTGAATGCCCTCACTAAATCGGTGGTAAGTTTTTCTCAGCATGTACTGAACCGATTTGGCTGATTTTTTTAGCATGTAAGAATGGATTATCTAACTTGTTACATAACCGTTTTTGAAATTTCAAAAAATTTACAAAATGGCGGCCATTTTAGTAAAAAATAGCTTTTTTTCATAAAAGAATCACTTTGAAAAATCATAAATCATTGAAAAAATTAGATATTCAAAAACGGCTATGTAGCAAGTAAGATAATCCATTTTTACATGCTGGAAAAAAATTCAGCCAGATCGGCTCAGTAGATGCTGAGAAAAACTTACCACAAGTTAAAATACCATGGTTTCGCGAAAAACGCTGCCAATAGCGTAGTACTCACTATATTTGCACCCATGATACACAAAATATATCTTCATACATTCCTTAGTCAATAGCCAAAATACCCGAACACTTCACTTTACCCTAAACATCCAGAAAAAATAAATTTTATTTTTAGACTTTCCAGTTAGTCCCCCTAAACGGTTAGTTTAAGGTGGAAGTGTGTTGAACCCATAAATGGCCGACTTCGAGCCATCACGTGGTCAACTTCGAATTTTCAAATGCTTACCACTCAGTAATATCTAATACGTCACTTGTAAAAACATATCATCATGTTTGTTATGGCGACGAAAACATAAGAAAGTGTTTTCGTAGATAACGCATTAACTATTCCCGAGTCTAGTGGCACTGAAAATTCGTAGCCGACCACGTGGTGGCTTCTACACACTACCACCTTAATTTGAAACAGTTTACATGTGCTGAAAATCTGCCTATAAATTCAAAGCTGCGTAATAATATTGGATCGTTTGAGAACTATGCTGAACAGGTAAAGAAGTATTTTGGTGTTTTTGAGGTGCAAATCACATTTAACGTGGTAAATTAATTAAAACTTCGAAGAACAGCTTAGCTCAAATTTGTACCGAAAAAAAGGTGTCCTGATTTCTAACTTCGACTAGATGGTATCCCTATCTGGGTGTACAGTTTCCGTGCGTCACGCGCACCCCTCTCTGAACGAAAAACTTTGAAAGATTCAACTTTTTGGCCGCATCCTCGACAACAGCATTGCGATTTCGTGTAAATGCGTTCATAACACACCTGTCACACCTGTGCTCCTGATCACTAATTTAACATCCTTTCTGACCGCATTTCTCCTCCCATTCGATGCAAGATTCAGAGTTGTTTTTTGATGTCCCGATGAGAGCGTTGACGATTTTCCAGGTGCTTGGGCAAAATCAATTCACGACGGTGTTTACAGTTAACGAATTTTTGCCTTTCTCCTAGAAAGGTATAGCAATCACTGGAAAAACCAAGAGTATAAAAGTGGTCCCAATGGCCGAATGTCATATACCACTCGACCCCTTTCGGCGAACTGAGCATTTTCTGTATTTATGTGTGTATGTGTGTATGTGTGTATGTGTGTGTGTATGTGCAACTTTTTTTTCTCACTCATTTTTCTCAGAGATGGCTGGACCGATTTTCCATAAAATTAATTGCAAATGAAAGGTCTAGTTGCGCCATAGGTTGCTATTGAATTTCATTGTAATCGGATTTTTAGTTTAGAGGTTATGTATCAAAATGTAAAAATCACGAAACATCAATATCTCACAAACCACATAACCGATTTCAATAAAACTGGTTTCAAATGATCGGATTGTCTCCAAAACCCTTAACTTTTAAATTTCGTAATGATCGAACATATGGTTCAAAAGTTATGTAAAGAAAAGTTATCCTGAGGTTGTTAAAACTCACTCATTTTTCTCGACTCAATTCGACGAATCGAACATTTTCTGCATGTAAGCATGTATAGATGTACATGTGTGTGTGTGTGGGTGTGGGTGTATACGTGTGTATGTGCACCTTTCTTTCGCACTCACTTTTCTCAGAGATGGTCTGACCGATTCTTCCTATCTTGGTGTCAAATGAAGGGTCTATTTGCCGCTTAGGTTGCTATTGAATTTCATTGTAGTCAAACTTTCAGTTTTGGCGCTGCGGCAAAATGTGAAAATCGCTCTTATATTCACAATGTTTCATTTCACTTTTTGCCTTTCTCCTATTGCCTTTCTCCTAGAAAGATATAGAAATCTCTGTAAAAACTAAAGGTATATAAGTGCTCAAAAGGGCCGAATGTCGTATATCACTCGACTCAGTTCGACGAGCTGAGCATTTTCTGTATGTGTGTGTGTGTGTATGTGTGTGTAACGCTCTCGCAGTCTCACTTAATTTTCTCAGAGATGGCTGAACCGATTTCAATTAAATTAATTGCAAATGAAAGGTCTAGTTGCCCTATAAGACGCTATTGAGTTTTAAATTTATTCACTTATGTTCGAGCGTCTTGATAGAAAAATTTTCACTACACTTTTCACTTTTTATTCACTTTCACTATTTAATACTATCACTTTTTTCTGTGAAAGTGATAGAATTAAATAGTGAAAGTGAATAAAAAGTGAAAAGTGTAGTGACTATTGAGTTTTATTGTAATCTGATTTCTAGTTTAGTGGTTATGTATCAAAATGTAAAAATCACGAAACATCAATATCTCGGAAATTACACAACCGATTTGAACAAAATTGATTTCAAATGAACGGGCTATCTAAAAACCCTTAACTTTTGAATTTTATGCAGCTTGAGTATTTGGTTCAGAAGTTATGGAAAGAAACGTGTTCTGGAGACTATTTAATCTCACTCATGTTTCTCAGAGATGGCTGGATCGATTTTCATAAAATCAGTGTCATATGGAAGGTCTTGTTGCCCCATAAGACTCTATTGATTTTTTTTGCAAACGGATTATTACTTTCAGGCAAAGTAAGTTAGGTTTAAAAATGTGAAATCCAGCTATGAAAAGAAACATATTCCGAAGACTACTTGTACTCACTCACTTTTATCAGATATGGTTGAACCGATTTCCACAAAATTAGTGTCGAATGAAAGGTCTAGCTACCCTATTGAATTTTGCTGTAATCGGGCTGTAACTTCGTCTGTAATGTATTGAAATGTGAAAATCGCGAAACTTCATTATCTTAGAAACTACACAACCGATTTGAACAATATTATTATCAGATGAACGGGTTAGTTAAAGGTTAACTAAAGAATCATGATTGAACACGTGGTTTCAAAGTTTGGCTACCCTATACGTTCCCATTTCATTTGATTATAATCGAACTTAAGCAACCGTTATGTATTAAATTGCTAAAACAACGGAAGTCTGTTATCTCAAGTATTACACGACTTATTTGAACATAACTAGTGTCATACAAACGAGTCATCTCTCAAGCTTACAAATAACAAACTTCATAACAATTTGATATGCTGTTCAAATGTTTTGGAAAGAAAAGAAATGCACAGACTATTCAACACTTTACCTGCTTTGATCAATAGATATGGCCTCAACATGATTTAAATGTGGTATCGTACTATTTGAACGTTCCCGGTATCGCTCGCGATTAAATTGTTCGAAATTGAGAGTCATTTCTTTTATTTCGCTATTTCTTAAGCACTAACATTACGTCAAATTTCACATTTTATACTTCAATTACAACATCAATATTTTGGAACCCAAAGAGTGAATATACCTTTATTGGATTTTAGCATTCATGTAAATCTATTTTTACAAATAATAAGTTTGAATGAGAAAGGCTGAGTCTGACCGCTAGGTGGATTAATTTAGGTTTTTTTAGGGCTGGCGTTGCATTTTTTTCTAAATTGGTAGCAGGGAACAGGAGGGTTATAGATGTGGCAACGCTTCCTCACTCATCACTCCATCAGAGATGCCAGATCTATGGATTTATTGCTCAAATTTATAGATTTTCTATGAAAAAATTCGTTTTTTTTCAGCACCCGAAGTGGCTCCTGAATGGCTGCAATATAGGTCGATTTGTTTCGAATGATCTTTGTTCACAGATTTCTTTGTGATTAACGGTATTCCTTATATTCGTAAGACAGCTAGACAATCAAAGTTTTCGTTTCCATCATTGAAATTGTCGATATTGATCGAAATGCAAGAGTTTAAGGCCTGTTTTCTTCGACTGATTAAAATAGACGCTGCTGCTTAAGCCGTTCCTTACCCTAGAATTTTTGTCCGATAATCATGAATGGGTAGGTATCCGCAATAGGGCTGGAAAATTTCAGCTCTTTTTCATGAAAGTAAAAAATAGTCACCATGAACGTCAGTGTTTTTTCTACCATCACAAGAAAATATTTCGCTTTCATGCAATGTTTATTCTCTCTTCATCCGGTTTTGTCATCATTCGTAAAATAATGATAGCCAGCTTATCCGTCAGGTGCAGTGAAAACGTATGTGTTTGATATTCACTGTTTCAAATTTACTGAAAATTTATTCATCTGCGTTTCATTGTGTGAACTGTAATGTTGTAAACTAGGTTTGTGTGCTGTACATTAGCATTACGCGATTAGTGATGGATAAAAAATACTTCCACGAAAGAAATTTTAGTGTTTCATCATGATAACGACAGCAGGCGTCACGTTGATTTTTGTAACCGTGCACGATGCGCGTGATTTTTTCCATCGGAGTATGACAACTCGTTCCAGGAATAAACTTCTAGTGTGTTTGAAAGGGCGCTTTGTTCAATGGAAGTGAGAATTGAGAATATGGGCTGTAACTTTCACAGAATTCCGGTAGTGAAAATGATTTTTATCAACCCTGATCCACAGGAATATTTTCCGAGTGGGTACTACTACCCATACTACCAACGTCAAACGCTGGGCCTGTATCTTCTAGACCTTTGCCAGGGATTTCGGATGCATAGGGCTCCGTACGTGTGGAGAAACCAACAACGGCCCGGAATGAAGTCTATTTGCTAGATTGATTTTACACCTAACCTAAATTACCGTAACCCCGGAGAAAAACTTTAAAGAAAGTTTCTTTAAAGGTTTTTTCCCTGTTTTTTCGTAGCTTTTTAATTCTTGGCTGTGTCCCTGTCACCTATAGTCACCAAAAAAACTATTTAACTTTTTTTTGTTGCCTACTCATTTCATTACCATGTGGCTGTCGTTGTTTTTCCCACAGGAAACAAGGTGTCTAGTATCAGCAGTTTGTACGTTACACGGTAAGCGGTATCACTAAAGATAGCAGGAAAATACCACGTCTTTTATGTGGGTAAAAAAGCGAAATAAGTTACAAAGCTCGAACTGGAAAAAAAGATTATAGATAGATACTTCATACATTTCCGACTTGGCTAGGAGCACTACAATTCACAGGAATGGTTGAAAAGTTAAAATCTTTATTTTTTCTAGTTTAAGTTAACATTGATCGCATCATACATTTCAGTGAATATATGCTCGATGCTGGAGAATCACAAATTACTTACGAATGAGATCTGTTTGTATACCTAAACTTGATAGGAAATTGGAGAGTTGGTCGATAAAAGTTTTATCATTTAACATTACTATTAGAATCATAATGTATCATTAGAATTTGATTTTTCTCATCACAGTTGAAATTGAGTAAAATCTAAAAAAAAATCATTTTTAAGTAAAAACCTGTCAACCGCTTTTACATCCAAATGTTTTTACTCAAAGTTTCAGAACAATGTCTAGCTTCAGAGCATACTCAAGCGTAAAAAATAATTTCAAAGAAAAATTTTACTTTCAAAATAATTCCAAAACAATTCGAAACGGATGCATTTATAAAGTTAATTATTACATTTTTTACTTAAAATTACTATCTGAATAGTCATTTTCAGTAAAAAAAACTGTAATTATTATTGAGTCTGAAAAATTCCTCCACCCTCGTAAAATACTCAGTCTGCTGAGCCAAATACGTGTGAAAAATGTCATTCAATTATAATCATTTTTGCGAGTTTTTTTGAATCATTTAGCATGAAAACGCTTAAAAGTTAACAGCGTTACTATCACCTGACGTTTTTTAATTAAAAATGATTTTGAGTCATGCATATAAAAGGAAAGCTAATTTATCGTAACGATATGGAACCTAGGCGGGAAAATAATTTAGTTTAGTTTTTTTCACAACCTTATTATTTAATACTTTCCTACCGAAGAGATTTTAACCACCGCCAATACTAGTTTCACAACCCTGAATTGCTACGACAACAATATCGCACGTTAGCTTGGAGGGCTAATAGCGGTCTCGATTAACTACATTGGTTGAGAGAATTCGTTATCGATATTTTTTTTTGTTCACACAACATTTATTTGACACGGCACTATACAAATTAATGCGTTATCGATATTATTTTTGGCACATTTTGCATGTTGTAGGATAAGTACAACGATACACCGTGCCCTAATGCTTAGTCGAGAAAATTTCCAGCTCAAAAAGATCCTCGACGTGATGCAGTGCTAATTTCAAATTACATGCTGAAGGAAAAGAAATAGTCATCCTTTGCGTTAGTCATTCCGTTAATTAAAGCAATGCGTTTTCAATCTTCCCTGAATTTCATGGAGAGAATATCGAGACGGGTTTTTCTTTCCGGACTCGGATCATGAACACCAGACGGAAAAGAAACACGTAAACAAACTCGTTTGGCAGCGACTACAGTAAGAAAGAAAACAAAATGAAAATTAAACTGTTCAGTGTTTTAAAAAAGTGAAGCTCCCATATACTGTTTGAGTCATTTTACTTTTACTTTCTGTGAACTGTTCGCCCAATATGAATCACATTTTTCGATAAACATTTGGTTGTAGCTAGAGAATCACGCATATCATTTGAGTTCGTCTATCAGAGTGATTCTAATGGGGTAACGTTTTCCTATAGAGGTCAATACGGTGATTGAAAACTGAATACCTTTCCTGTCAGATAAAAAAAGCAGAAATAAAAATGCAAATTTCTAGTCTATAACGCTCTCTTAAGATGAACCTTTGATAAACAAATATTCATCACTGAAGGTTTACCACCATTTTTTGAAGCAAAAGTTATGCAACAAATACCACTAAATGCAGAAGTGAAAACCTTTTTACTAACTCTAATTGAGACATTAAAATATAATTTCGAAATGTCAAAAAATCGAATGCTTCACTGCGAGACCCCCATTTATTCGTTTCAGCCACAGCCCTTTGAATTCTCCCAACATCGAAAAACAACTATGCAGCGAAATCAACAGTCGCTTCAAGACAGCAGCAGCACTAAATTAGGGATAATTAAATACTCTTGTAATTCTTTTAAAATGCTTCCCTTATAATCCAAGCGGTAGCCGCGGCTTCCCTCTGAATCTACACAGAGCGAAGAAACCGTTCTTCTTTCCCGAAGCTGTTCCCCGCTATGTACACCAGCAAATTCCTCGCATCGCACGGCGTTCCTGGTGTGCCATCTGGAAAAGTTCTTCATTCGCTAGCACACTTCCTGTTACTGCGAGTGGTGCCAAGCGCCTCGAACAGGGGAATGAAAAGCAGTAAATTTTGTTAAGTAAATCGCACTTAATTTGAGAAAGCATTCGGTTAGACCGAATGAACGACTGGGCGAGCAAGTTTTTGCCACCGGAACATATTCCGTGGAACCAACAGGAAAGAGCTTTAATTGAATTAAAACCATTTGACCGGACGCCAGCCCGTCCGACCAACGATTGCGATCAAGTGTCGATTGGTAACGATGAATCAATAGGGTGGGCTGGTGATGGAATAGGGAAAAGGGGAAGCTGTCCACTGGAATGCTTTTATTTTTTATGATTATTTATTGAGTCATCGTTTTTATGTGCGCTCTTTCGGACGCGATCAATTAGGGTGAAAGTCTGGGGTCAAAAGTGCTGTATATTGAATTTGATTTCTGGATGAACGCGGACGCTTTTGTGTCAGATGATTGTAAATTAAATTACAAAAGCGAAAAAAGCATTGCTGCTAATTTGGTACTCGTGTGCGGTCTTGACACTGATGCTGCTGTTTTGAACTTTTTAATTCTACCCAGCCGAACAGTAGTACTGTAGAACCTTAATTGGTGAACATTCTACCAGCATCCTGTCAATTAGTCAAAATGCTCCCTGATACCGGCAGTGCGCTGTAATTTATATATATATATCAATGCCCAACTTCCGGAGTACACTTTCATCACATTGGCCAGCTGGTGTTAGTAAGACGGTAACATCTGGTTGTGGGATGGTCAGCAAATTACCCCACCGAACCTACCAGCTAGTCACATGAGCGGGCAGCAAGTTGGCAACAGTTTCTAATTGTTTTTCACTATAATCGTGATCATTAAAACAGCTAACAGCATCAGCTTGTGAGTTTCAGCGGCTCTCGCACGCTTCAAACGGGAAGAGGAAGTTATTTTTAAACTTAATTAAGCATTACGAAGCAGGCGTTCGGCGCCCATACGTTATGTTTTTTGAGAAATGCTTATGTTTGTTGCCTAATTTTCCGAATTATGCTTTTAAACTGACAGTAAATAATTACTGTTTCCTTAAGGTAGTAATATTCTAAAACTTTAATTTCGTGCGTGTTTTGACAAATCATTGCTGAACAAAGTGTCATACGAGTCTTAATTTACAGGGCTGAGAAAGCATAAATTACCACATACGGCAGAGTGATATCAAAATAAAAAAATTTAGATGACTACAATTTAGTTTTTTTTTTAATTTTTCGATTGAAAGGACCGTTTCAATGAAAATATATGAGCCACCCTGATGAAATATCTCGGATTTCGGTTAAGATTTGGATTTGTATTTGGATTTGGATTTAGGTCTAGATTTGGATTTGTATTTAGATTTGGATTCGAATTTGGAAATTTCGTATTTGAATTCGGATTTGGATTTGGAATTAGGTTTGGATTTGGATTTGGATTTGGATTTGGATTTGTATTTTGATTTGGGTTTGAATTTGGATTTCGATTTAGAGTTGGATTAGGATTCGGAATTAGATTATGATTGGTTTCGAAATGGGATTTGGGTTTGGATTTGGATTTGGATTTGGATTTGGATTTAGGTTTAGATTTAGATTTATATTGGGATTTGTATTTAGATTTGGATTTGGATTCGGATTTGGATTCGGATTTGGATTCGGATTTGAATTCGGATTTGGATTCTGATTTGAATTCGTATTTGAATTCAGATTCGGATTTGGAGTTGGGTTTGGATTTAAATTTGGATTTGGATTTAGGTTTAGCTTTAGATTTATATTAGGATTTGTATTTAGTTTTGGATTTGGATTCGGATTTGGATTCAGTTTTGGATTCGGATTTAAATTCGGATTTAAATTCGTATTTGAATTCGGATTTGGATTTGGAGTTAGGTTTGGATTTGGATTTGGATTTGGATTTGTATTTTGCTTTGAATTAGGATTTGGATTCGGATTGGGATCGGATTTGAATTCAAATTTGGATTCGGATTTGGATTCAAATTTAAATTTGGCGCCGTTCCCAAATCACGTGGTCATGTTTTGATCACTATTTTTTTTATAAAATAGTGATGTTTATTTTGACGTCGTTCTTGTTATAAATTATTGAGTGACTAATTGATATTTAAATTAAATTCTAAGGCATTTACATCTATTGCTGTTGTTACAGTGTTGTTTATAAAAGAGATGTAAGTGATGAATGTTTTAAGAATCATGTATTTCTCTTCCCATTCCAATTCCGTTAAGCACCGGTCTGATGAGTTGATCAAAGGAAAAGTTCCGCCTTTCTCCGCCAATCGTTTCAATTTTCTGTTTGCAAAAAATCCAGACTGCCTCTACTCGAGGACATTCACAAAATTTGTGTTTCAAGCTCTCCTCATTGGCTCCACAATGTTGACAGCTGGCCCCATCCGCACGCTGAATAGTGTGCATTAGTTTTCGGTGCTCCGTTTTCTCGTTTATCAGCATATAAAGCTCACTTCGCTGACTTGAGGTTAGTCTGCGCGAAGAGATGTTGGTCCATATTTGACGCCAATTCAAATTGGGCTGCTTTCGTTCCACTCTTGGTTTTTCGGTGTTTCCCAAATAATATCGGTGAATTAAACCGCTGGAGGGGTGTTGTTGGATGTGGGTGGGTAGAGACGGGAATTGTTGGCAAAGGAGTTTCAAACATGGAAGAGCAGTTTAAAGGGGAGTATCATGATCGAGGAAGGATTTGTAATAGGGAAGGGATTCGATCTCTTGTAGATGACGATTTATGCACAATGCCTTGCACTTAATTGCAGGTAGCTGCAACATCAATCCACCATCTGTTTTGCAGCGTGCCAGTTGTTGCATGGGAATCCGTGCTGGAAGACCGCGAAAAAGGTATCTTCCCATTGTCGCCGTTATTTTCGCCGTATGCACCTGACAGGGAGGAAGCGTTGACGCTAAATACCACACTTTGGAGGTGATGAAAGTATTCAGTAATATGACTTTCTGATGGAGTGTTAGGTTACGCATAGCGTGCATCCAAATTGATTGCGTCACTTTTGAAACCTGTGAGTCCCAATTAAGCTTGATCATAAGCCGAATTGAATTAACGAAGATGATACCCAGAACTTTTATTTTTTCAACCGTTTGCAGTCAGGGGACTACTAGAAGATTTCCTTCAGTACAACCGACGTCAATCGCCAGTGTTTTTTGCTGGTTTAATTTTGCACCCGCTGCTGCTTCAAAATTGCTAAACAGTTAAAATATTGCTTCGATCATTGCAGTTGAAGTTGCTATGACCGTAACATCGTCTGCATATGCAACGCACAGTTGACCAGCACATATACGCTCAAGCCTTACCAACAACGGATGCATGTACAGGCAAAATAATAGCATTGAGAGTGGGTCGCCTTGCCGCACAGATCTCTGGATGGGAAACTGAGCTGATAAGTGTCCGTTGAGAACTATACTAGGGCAAGCGTGCATTTGATACCGCTCCAATAGAGCGACAAAATCTGGATTTATTCCGAGAGATAACATCGTGCGTTACAAATTTCTCTGGCGCGTCCAATACTGCCAACGAATTGCCAACGAATTGTTTATTTTCTGGTGTTAAAAGGTGTGGGCGAAGACTCCAGAAACCTTTGCCATGCTCGCGGCCCAGATTCGGAAGATATATTCGGACCGTGAACGCCTTATGATCCGTGAATGAGCAGAAATGAGTGTTGGCAGTTCTCAGATGTTGGTAAAGTTTCAGCCAAACGTCGTGCAGCTGTATTTGTTGGATGGCATTCTGAAAAGCACCGCTCAAGTTTGGGCTCGTGGAATCGCATGCTTTCAGCACGCAGTTAAAATCTCCTGCGAGAATGACATGCTCTGTGTTGTGGCGGAGATAATAAGCTAGCGTTTCGTTGAAAAAACGTTCTCTGTTAGTTCTAAGACAGTTCCCGAGTGTGCATATATATTGCACATCGTGGTGTTTTGGACCCGCAGCGCGATAAGTCGGCCATCCAGACTCTTCTCAACATTCGTGTATGCGATGTGCTCCTTCAAAGCTATTGCTGTACCTCGTCTACGGCAGTCCACGTTGCATACAACGTTAAAACCGGGAATCGTAAGCTGTTCGCTCTCCACCTCCTGCAAGAAGACAATATCGAGGTCCATTGTTCGAATGAAAGTCCGTAGTGCGTCAATTTTGGTAGCGTTCGTTATTTTGTTGATGTTTATGGTGGCAAGATTGTAGCTGGACATATCGAATCTTATAGAATCTCCTCCTGCTCTTCCTGCTCGTTGTCACCGCCTTTCAGTTTTTTGCCAGGAGGACGTCCGCGTAAGCTTCTTCTGCTACTCGAGCTAGATGCCACAGAAGAATCCGTGTCATTACCCTCATTTTTATCAGCTGCAGATTTTCGAGCCATGATTAAGTTGGAGTGTGCTTGTGTGTTTGTCGGTGTTGAGTTATCCGATAGTTGTCAGTTTGGCGCTATGGGTTTTACGGAAGGTGATACAGAAGGCAATTCTGACTGCTGCTTTGGAATCCTCCTCGTGTTTAGCTCCATGTTTTCGATAGTAACTGGTGATTTTGTCCTTTGTATGGATTTAATGGATGTCACGGGTATTACTGTGGGTCCCTGTGTAGATTGGCTTTTCACTATCGGATTGATTTTTTTTTTCGTCTAGCTGGCTGCTTCGCCGCATCGGCGTAGGTTTTTTGGACCATTAATTTTTTATTCTGCACGCAAGTAGCACCAATGTGAAGATACTCGCGGCAGTGGCGACCTGTTTGGCGTTGTCTAAAATACGTCACCTGTGTCAGTTCGCCCTTGATGGTAATCCAAGACTCTATGTTTTCTTTCACCACCATTTTGGCAATTCGTATCCCTGTGTAAACGCCAGGGAAATCTTGGTCTTCACCAAGTTGCTCCTCATAAACACTGTGCACGTCACCGTATTTGCTGAGAAATTTTATAATGTCTTCGTTCGATACATCCACTGATAAATCATAGAGCTTCACTTCCACTGCTCCATCTTCCAGTGTTAAGGTTACCGGATATTTCTTCCCATCACTTCCAATCATACCATGAGTCTTCCCATGTTCTTCACACTCTTTCTTGGCCAGTTCCAAGTTTGAAACTGTAATAAAGGTGACACTTAGTGCTCTGCTGTTTGAATCCGTATAACCTCTCCTTGCTTGAGGCCGAGCTCACTAGCGCAGAACTTTTGGATTTTGGCAAGTCCAGGTTTGTTGGGTGTGTTCCCATAGCTTATTCTGAACGTATTCAATCTACCCATTTTTGCCCACCAACCGGCGGAGACAATCGGAAGTCTCTCTATAAAAAAAAAAAACTACTAAATAGCTTGTGTCGGTCTCTTACGCGACGAGTGCAAAGTAAAAAGCGTCCGTGCTGCGCAAGAGTGTGACGCTAACTGAACTGTCTGTAATTTCGAAGTAGAAACTTCGGAACACTTACTGTGCCAATGCAGCGCATTGATTTAGCGAAGACTGCCTATTCTTGCAAAAGGTGTCCTCAAGCCTAACGAGATACAGTTTGCTGAACTAATTAAGGTAAGTAACTTCATCAACTAAGTCAAACCTTCTTGGGGTGAAATGCAAAGTCTGGAGGCAACTATCACTGATACCCATAGTGATGGAACGAACTGACAGTGCATATAAAGTAACGCGGAGTACACCACAATATATCTAACCAATGGTAGCAGTGGTCATAGGCTCCTACAAAAAAAATGAACCTGTAGGTGCTTTCTAGAACACCTTTGTAGCAGGTAGTACCTAACGTCTTAGACCATGCTGGCAAGCAATTTGCGCTTGCTGCTGTATACCGCTGAGCTATTATTTATCATGCGTGATAATTCCGCGATGGCCTTTGAACCTCTTGCAGGCATAGGCATGGCTCACCGAAGGTAAGCTTGTCGTCGACTATCACTCCTAGAAGTTTCAAAGACCGCCTTGAGGCTATAGTGCATCAACTGGCACTAATTTTTGCCTCCTGCTCTGATTTGCGGTTCTTACCACAATGACCTCCGTCTTGTGATGCGCTAACTCCAGCTTCATGAAGCGCATCTGGTTTTCTATGTTGATTAAAAGTACGACCTCTTTCATGGCCTCGCCATAGACTTCTAGAGTTATATCGTTTGCAAAGCCAACAATCACTACTCCGGGAGGGAGCTTTAGTTTCAACACACCGTCATACATAGCTTTACACAGCACCGGGCCCTGGATAGAACCTTGCGGTACTCCTGCGATGAGTGGGAAATATTTCTGAACCTCGTCTGTGTTGTAAACGAGTATACGATTCTGGAAGTAGTTTCCCCTTATCTTATACAGCGACACCGGGACGTTAAGACTGCGTATCACGAGAGCTATAGAAATCCAACTGGCGCTATTAAACGCATTTCTCACGTCGAGCGTGACGAATTACGTTTATGTTGGAGTGCTAACTCGGCTGTTTTAGTGACAGAGAGAATAGCATCCACCGTAGACCTACCCCTGCGGAAACCAAACTGGTTGCTTGATAGACCGTTTTCACCTTCAATGAATCGCACAAGTCCATTGAGGAAAATCCTCTCAAGCACTTTGCCCGCTGTATCTAGTGGACAGATTGGTCGACATGTCGATGGGTCACCTGGTGGTTTCCGGGCCTTCGGCAGCAGGACCAGTCTCTGTCGCTTCCACTTATCCGGGTAGAGACAATTATCGAAGCATTTTTGCAAGACTGCCCTGAAAAACCCGGGGCTATCTTTATGATCGTTTTAATGGCCAGGTTCGGGATTGCATCTATTCCCGGCGCCTTGCTCACCTAAAACGAGTTTGCAATATCGAAGAGCTCCTCAGCCGTAACCCTTGCCGCCTCCTCAGCCTCTGCACGAATGCATCCTCTCGCAGTTTGTGGGGGTTCGACGTGGATCGTGGCGAGAAAATATACCCTCGATGATCCGCGCTAACATCGCTAGCTAGCGCATAGTCTGTCAAAGTAGGCTCGATTGCTCGCTTAAATTGCGCTCTTGAGTGTAGTTTTTGCAGACGCATTCGACGCTCCTCTGTTTGCATGTCGGTACACGCCCGCTGCAAACTTCGCCTCGCATGAAAGCACGCTCTGCGATGGTTTGCTATCGCATCAGTACACCAGTATACCGGCCGCCTTTCGTTTCTAGGATGCTCAATCCTAGGCATCGTGGCGTTGCACGATAGTGTAGCAATTAGTTGATCAGCACCCCGGACGGATCCCGCCTCTGTGTTCTCTTCTAATTGCTTCCCCAAATACATCAACATCAGAGTGCGATGTAACTGCAGTGCGTCATATCACTAATCGACTCCCCACCGTTTCTGCTGTAGTTGCACTTATCGCCGATGTTTGCCAGAGCCAAGTTGAACTTCGTCAAAGCTTCCAACAGGATCCGGTTCCTCGGATTCCTACAGCGACTTGCCCACTTGACAGTCCAAGCGTGCGACAACTGACGGCGTTCGGCCTGTAAATTTCATTGACACTTGGTCGACCATCTAGATAAACCTTTCGATAGACCAACGTGGTGGAGCATAGCAACAACAGTAGAATACTCCGTCCACTTTGGCAACTACGTACCCCTCGTTCAAGGTAGACACAGTTTCCTGCGACAGGAAACCTGCCGGATTTCTTGGGCTGTCGAGTCGCCTTTTAAGACGTTAGGGGAGATAATGCAAAGCCTACTATGCATTTCCCGGCCCTAACTAACTCCTGCCGCTTGTTCGGGGGAGTGCTTATTCATTGCGTACGCACTTATCCTCCATATCTGGAGGCCCTTTCGCTATCCACAACCTGCAACACGTCCGATCGCTTGCAGATAGGCTATGCTTATTGAAACTCACATTCGACGATGTAGTGAAGATTGTTACGACACCCTCCTTGAACCCTATGAAAATCACTACGCCACTCAGAAAGTTGTGGAGGATTTACAAATTCGGACTCTCTTCTTATTATTCTAATTCTTTTTGCTTTGCTACTTTACTCGAAACATAACAAGCCGTCATTTATGAGTCTTCAAATGCACCTTCACTTTCTACAAGATTTAGATTTGCAATTTAAATGTACATTAAATCAACAAAATTCATAGCTTATATTCTCGCAGATTGGTTGCAATAATTTATAAAATAAATTCCGAACAAGGACCTCTCGTGCTTCCCTTGTATTGAACACCTAAAATAATGAAAAAAAAACACGACTAACTTTTAATTGAAAATCACTATTCCAGTCTGCAGTATTTTCGTGTGAATCACGTATGCGGCTGTGGCTGCGTTTATACTAAACCCTATCGTAAATGTATCGTTATTATTGGTTTCGATAGAGTGTGGAGAAAATTGAATTAAAAGTTGTGCCATATTGGAGCGTTGAATTAACAGCGGAATGATCAGATGATTTTTTTTGCTAAAACAATGTTGCAATGCATTATCAATCGGATACAGTAGTTGTCGAGCTGATAGTTTTTCAGCGCTTTCGTCCCTTTAAAGTGAAAGCCAGAGATTTTAACAATGCGGTCGGCAAATGACAAGCTGTCACGATTCTGCCGCCCAACTAGATTCAGCGAGTTTGTCGGAGATTAAAACCAACATGAAAAAAACACAAGAATATTTTCATCAGTGAACATCAGCCTTTCAGGTCTCACACCCATAGCCCTCGCCGTCGATGTTGAATTTTTTCACTACAGGTTTTCTCTTGCTTCTTCTTTTTTGTGTTCTCCGCAGCTTGGCTATCTGGACGTGGTAATTCCACCGGATTTCATCGCAGAAGATACCTCTTCGGACGTGATCGTACCCGAGGGAAGCTCCGTAAAGCTCACCTGTAGGTAAGTGCTGAGTGAAGCGACTCCGGCTGCCGGGTAATGGCTTGCCGTTAACACCCGAAGTGTTATATTGCACCATGAGAAAAAAAACAATAGTCTCTTTAGGTGAATTGTCGATTTTAGGGTTTTTGGATCTTTGGGCTATCTGAACATTATGTAATGTTCTCCACATATGGGCAACATAATAAGGTTTCTAGTTTCTAGGGCTCGATTTCCAACGCCAAGATGTCACAAATGATGCGACATGTAAGATAACGATAATAAAAATAAACAGAAGAAAACTTTCGAAAACATGAGACGCAAATGCTTTTTTACTATAGTGTCTATCCCGCCACCAACGCTTTTGTCTCATATTAGCAAACGCGCCCCGGTGGTGAGGGCTCTCATGAATGGCTGAAAACATATAATTTTTCAACTCGGTTTCCTTCCCTGACGGTCGGTAGTGGAAATTATGGCTTTCCCTAGCCGCCTCGAAGCACGTATTCGTTAGCTGTAGGTATAGACGGCTCTCAAAAATTTAATATCCAGCTACGCTACGAAACTGGCCATCGTAGTTCAAGTTGTTGTTGCTTCGTTTTATGATAAATGAAAATAAAAACGAATATGACAACAGCAGCGGCTTCGGTGTGTTCACTTGGCCAGTTTCATTTGCAAGGAAGTGGGCACTGCACGGAGAAGCTATGCTAAGTTTGAAATATGAGACCTCGTAAACTAGTGCTGGAGGCAATGAAGTTGAGAGAATGATGATTGGATTTCAAATAAAGGGTTTCACCTTTCGACTTATACTTCGAAATGTTTAAATCCATGCGGTGTTGTTTTGTTTGGTTTAGAAAAAAATGTTCGAAATTGTCGGAAATGTATCAAAATATTCTATTCATTGAAAGATTATGTCATCTATCACTTTCATTCAAAATGCTCATTAAAGGCAGTTGCCTAAATAACCTGCTTTGAATTGCTCTATTCTTTACATGAACATGGACAGCTATTAACGTAAATGGTGTAAAGTTGTCCTTCACGGAAAAAATGCAAAGAACAGTGAAATTTTGAATCGAAGATTACCGACATTACTGACGTTGCTAAAAATAATAAGCAAATAGAAGAGAAAAAGAAACGGTAAACAGTCTTACCTGAAACACGGCCACATTATTGACGTAGGACTACGAAAATTGTTACTCTTCCAACTCTTCAGTGCTTCTGTGGTGACCCTGACAAAATCATTTTTATTGTTCCGAATGCAGCACAGAACAAACAACTTTCTTTAAAAAAAGTAATGGAATTAAAAAAATTATGGGAAAAGCAAACTTCATAGCACTATCTATGAATCGTCTATAATGTCCAATATTGATACTCAGATTAAACCCTCCTCAATCGCTCTGAATAACGAATGTTTATGTTTTATTACTTCAAGGTTGATAATTCTTCAGCAAACATCCCTTAGTATGTGTACAAGACTCGAATTGCCATCTCGGGCAAAAAAGTAACATAATTTCCGCACCCAGACACAGATATAAAACAAGCACCAATCTAAAACTCATCGGAATGCTCGTCTCATTCGGGAAAATTAGTTAGAAGTATGCAATTCATGCAAAAAACGTTTCTAGTTTCAATATTGCCGCAGTCACGCTTGACCCGGATTCGGGCTACTAGCAGGAAAATGATAAAATTTATTATGCGGTACATGTGTGAAAGTATCAAACGTAGACCAAACCATAAAAAAATTAGACAAGCGAATTCGGTCAATTATTAAAAACAACTTTTTTTTCCTGTTGAAAGTATAAAGCTTATCCTTTCTGCTTGCCGCACGGCCCGTTGGTACACTGCAGATTGAAGCAGTACGCTACAGATTCTGGTGCGAGCTGGCCCCAGCAGGTTGGAAGCTATGTCGGCCAGTGGAGATAACACATCGAATCTGCTCACGTCCGCTCGTTATTCGACATGGATATTCCAGTCCAAAACGATGACAAACAGGCGTCCGGCCAACAGAAGTTGCACTGCAGAGGAGAAGTAAGGTGGCACGAACAGTAGCGCTCAATCATAGGACAAAACTAAACGGGAACATTTTGTAAACGAATTGTGATTGAATGTTTCACATGCACACCACCAAGTAAAGTTCAAAAATATGTAAATGTGACTCATAATATGAGAATGAGTAAAGTCATGCAGTAATATCTAACTCTAACAGCTTGAAAGTTGGCAATATCACGATGATTTTTAACGGTCTCCAGCTATGGTACAAATTTAGCCTTACCTTACCAAACAGTCCTAAGCCGTGGTGTGGCCTATGCTGTACGTAAGAGTCATCTCCATTCCACTCGGTCATAGCCAGAGAGGGGCTAATTGTTGACATTGGCGCAGAATTTTGTTTTCAATAACTCTAAGAGCACAAAACGACATCTTCAGCCCATAGAAACATCTGTGTAAAGTATCAGCCAGATCAAAAATAATTGATTGAAATGCTTGCCCTATGTTGCGTGGAATTGCACAGGCTTTCCAGTTGATCCAGCAAGCACATTGCAGCGGCAAAAGTGCCGGGCGAATCCGCCTGCACCATCTAGCTTGGAGTATTGGAACCGAGCTGTGACAGTTCCTTACCTTGATTCTCTAGTAACCTCACTGGAAACACGGTTCGGTGAAGATAGTACACCTGCCTACGCGTTTTTCTTGTTGCATCCCGCTAACGTAATATTCATGTCGTTGGAAACTTTTAAGCACAAAACTGAAGGTTTCGTAAGTTTTTACGAAGTTGACAATTTTGTTGGAGAGGTGGAGGTTTGGTATCAACATTGCAGCAGCATGAGAGCAGACCGTAATAACTTGGAAGAGCTAGCTCTTTTTTTTCCTCTGTGTGGACTCATCACTGCGACCAGAGACATTTTGATCTATTGTGATATTGCCCAGGTTTTTTCTGTACTCCGCACTTCATATTATTGGCAGTATCATTATTGATACGTTTTTTTTTTTAATTTATATCCGTGCTTGTGTGTGAGAGTTTACACTTTCATTTCAAGCTCACTGCTCTACTATACCGCTGAGCCTCTTTTCTATCCTACCAATATCGCCAAATTACAATTCCCTGAACTGAGGCTACACCTAACGTTTCCCTCTGGCCAGGTTTATTCTAAGAGGGATTTATTATGTCAAGAGGAAGGAGTCTTATCGAAACCTCGTTCCTCGTGCCAATATCGCCAATTACAATTCCCTGTAGAGGGTAAATATTTCTGAAATCAGTTTTATTATAAGAAGGACTTATTTTGTCAAGAGGAAGGACTCTTATCGAACCTCGTTCCTCCTACCAACATCGCGTCACAATCACAATTCCCTGAAGAGGCACTCAATGCTACACCTCTGGTCAGGTTTATCATAAGTAAGACTTATATTTTTGTCAAGAGGAAGGAGTCTTATCGAAACCTCGTTCCTCCAGCCAAGACCGCGTCATAATTACAATTCCCTGAAGAGAACTATTATACGTTACTCAGAACAGTTTTATTATAAGAGGAACTTGTTAGGATGAAAGTCAGCAAGGGTACTATAGAATTCAGCTTGAAGGAAGGGTATGTAGTAGAGAGCCTGAGAATGAACCCATGTTAAAACCCTTTGACAACCAAATGGCCTGATTCTACTAAGATTCGAACCCACGGCCACTCGCTTATCAAAACGGACTCTGTAACCTTGCGGCTACGAAGCTCTCCCGGCTGCGGCTACGAAGCTCTGGATCTTATAGACCTGCTAGCTGAAGCCCGTTCTTTCTTCCCTGCGACTGAGAAAGCAATTGAAATTGCACTTGCTCTACCATGTGAAGCCTGCACGATTGAACGCTCGTTCAGCACATTAACTCGGGTGAAAACCTGGCTGAGGTCAATAATGATTGAACAGCGGTTGAGTGCTCCCTGCTTGCTGAGTGTTCATCGGCAGATGGTTAACAACAATCGTGAAAAAGTTACTGAATTAGCGCTGGAGCGATTTGCAGAGGATAAAAGAAAGATGGTGTAACTTAAATTACAGTTAAGTTTAGTTAAGTGTTCATAAAAAAATGAAATTTAGTGTTGACCACTGTCCAAAGGTCCAAAGGCTTAAATGAACTTAAAAGTTTTTGCTAAAGAACATCTATTTCTATTCGAGGTTGGACAAAGAATAATCAAACTTTCCACTCGATGATCGTGGTGTCTTCTTTTAAGTTGAGAAGGCGTTGATAATCATAAATTAACGATTGGACAGTAATTGGTAACATCTATTTCTATTCGAGGTTGGACAAAGAATAATCAAACTTTCCACTCGATGATCGTGGTGTCTTCTTTTAAGTTGAGAAGGCGTTGATAATCATAAATTAACGATTGGACAGTAATTGGTAATTCAGCATGGAAAGTAGTCTTGCCCGGACATCTAAGAGCATATTTTGTGGCTTTCAATCCGCTGACGAAAATGAGCCACTTGAAATGGTCCGTTGTTAGGTCCAGGAACTGAAAATCTTCACAAGTTCGATTGAAGTTGCCGCCGTAGAACGTTGACGATCCATGCCCGAAGATTTTATTAAAAATCTTGACTGTGTCTTCGAAACTTCACGTCCTTGAGAAGCTTTGGCAAGATATAGTTGAGATAGCGACTGTGCGAATGGGTTCCGGAGAAGTAGACGTACCTTCGCCGCATCATTCAGCTGGCCTGCATCGTTCTCGAAGAGGTCCTGGTAGCGGTTAAACCAGCGTCCGAAAGTAACCCCGTTTTTTCGTCGAAGACAAACTTGGTGATGTTCAATGAGAGGGACTCCAAAAACTGCTCCCGGGTTTGATACTGAGGCTGCTGCTGCAGGGTCTCCATCTGCTGTTAAAGTTGGGTCATCTTGAGAATCATATCTTGAATACCCTGTTGTGGCTGCTGATCAACTCTATCTTCTGCCATGTTCGTGGATTCTTGAGATCCTCGTCGCCAGAATTATATCTCCAAAGGCTTAAATGATCCTGAGAGTTTTTACTGAAGAACATCTATTTAAAATCAAGGTTGGACACAGAATAATCAAATTTTCCACTGTCAAGGCCAACTTTTCACTGGTTGCCTTGATGTAACAATCAATAAACACTAGTATTTATTTCTATTTTTTCAAAATAACATTTTTTACTTCTAAAATTTTGAAAAACTTGACATTCAGTTCGGCGAGTATATGTGTTAAAAAGTAAAGAAGTAAGGTAAAACGTTCCATTAACAATATGGTAGTGAAGAAATCAAATCTAAAACCAATCAATGTTCACGCGCCATATAAAACGTCTCATGGGCCAAATTCAATGAATGAATATAAAAAAAAAAAAAAACAACTGAATGGAATAATCCAGCGTAAATATACTTATAGTGTAGGAGAAGATCAAAAAAATATCTATGCTTGTTAAAAATAGAAAAAGTAAGGCAAAATTTCCAAATTCTATACGCAGCAAGTTTGAAGGCTATTCGTCTGAAGCTAGGAGGTAATCGTGTAGTGCCACGTGACAAAACGTCTGTGAAACGGAGAAGTTAGCACAGAGATGTGAGTTTGCCGTCCGACAGAGAGTGCCACGCTGAATCGCGTTTCGCTGAATCCAGCGAGAACCGAGAAGCAATACTTAATGCCGACTGTTATTTGCGTTAGTTGGCTTCCCAGGGTGAAAGTACTGATTTACAAGGCCTTGTTTACCAAACAACAGTTTAATACGTGGCGGAACCGATGATCTCTGGCGTACCAAGATTTTCGGTCTTTTCCAGAACTATGCTACCGTTGTCAAATCCCTATTATTTTGTGCGTACCCAACATCTCAATGGTACGCGGTTCCGCTGACAGATAAGAAAAAAGTCAAGCAAAAATTTCTTGTCATTTTCGTCTCCTGCTAGTTGCCTCTCTGTTATTCCTCTCAATATGCGGAAAGAGCAGAGTGCATATTCACCGCACACTTCTTGAGCAGCATGAGAGCAAGATCGCGCCAAATGACCTATGGTCGAATATCGACCATTTTTGATTTGAATGAAACTTCACACAAGTATTTGGCTTAGCAAACTGAGCATTTTTCACCGATGGAGAGATTTTTTACACCCATGAGTTATATTCTAAAAGGGCGTATGCCTTTTGGTATAGGTTTTATTTTAGAAGCATTGTAGCTCAGAATCCGTTGGTTGTATAGAAAAACTGTCTGAGAATGAGTTGTAGGGAAAAAAAATGCACCATAAAAAAAATATACACTGTACAAAAAAAATTTTTTTTGACCAAAAAAAATTAAAAATAAACATTAAATTTTAATTTAAATAAAACAAGAGCTGATTTTTTTTTTTTTTCTAAAGAAACTTTACGTTAATACGCAACTTTGTAAAAAAAGTCCAGGATGGAGAAATGAAAAATAATTTTTTTATGGTAGATTAATTTTTTTATAAAAATTCTAATTTAAACAATTTTCAAAATATTTGTATACTGATGATTTTAAAAGATGCAGAGAGTCATTTTGAATCAAAAAGCTCTTGGTAGTAAACATTCTAAAGGCATCGGTTTTCGAGTTATTTTTAATTTAAGCTCGAAAAATTATTAATATTTCGGAAAATACACGTTTTTCTTATTTTGTCCATGGTTCTCCAGCAAAAACCATACGTTCATTGGAATGCTTGATCAAAAACATACAATTCATTCTTTGACAACAAAACGATTGGATAAATAACTCAAGCACTAAACCTTAGCCTACCTACACGTTCCCCCTTGCCGAATGTTTTATAAAAAAATATGTTTGTCGTGCAACTCTACCTACTTGTTTACTAATAATAACTGTTTGTAAAGTACGCAACCAATAACTACTGGGTTACCTATAATATCTGTTTTCGTATATAAATACGATTGCACTACTCCAGATGTGTTACTAACAATTTGCATTTTGTGAAGATGAATAAAGTGAAAATGAAATACACCAAGCCTAAATGCTGTAATCCCTTTCCTGATCATCGGTGCTCATCAAGCTTACGCAAATTAAACGAAAACGTTATTGCAAAATTAAAAATACTGAACAGTCAAGCACATTTTAATACGTCTTTATCAATTTGTGATTCGTGTAGTTATTGGAATGATAGTCAAGCCACCATTCATCCCTTCGTTGTTTACTATTCAGAATCTGGAACACTTAAGAATATAAGTTTCATCATAATATCGGAAGTACTCCATCAAGATACTGTTGCGGTTCAGGTGTTCATTGCCAAATTAATGAGTTTTTTGAAAACAACGATACAGTTGAAAAAAGCGATATTAATGTCTGATGGAGCTGCCTCACAATATAAAAATGGAATAAACTTTGCAAGTCTTTGCAAGTTCAAAACAAAATATAACGTCGATCCAGAGTGGCATTTTTTGCGACTTCTCATGGTAAAAGGCCCATGCGATGCAATTGGTGGCATTTTCAACGAATGACAAGAAATGCAAGTTAGCTAAAGAACATGAACATCCCATTACAAGCGCAAAAGAATTGTATAGACCAATCATAAAAAATTATAAATAAATAAAAATCGAAAATGTCATTTAGTTGGGTATGAAGAATATGAACAAGAATAAGAATAGTAACAGAATGGAGCAATATTTTCAGAAAATCTATAATAATAGCTGCCACACAAAAGTATTACTCTTTTGTTCCGGTTTCAGAAAATAAGATACAAACGAAGCTGTTTTCAAAAGATGACGAATCATTTTCTTATGATGTATATAAAATATAAGGTGAAATTAGTTCTGTAAAGTATCTATGTCATAAAAAAATATGTTCCTAAGATAATAAAACTCGAAAATAAATGTTTGATTCTTATATACATTTATATCACTAAGAACATTTAACTCTTTTCTTGAGAACCGTTCGCCCAATCGTTTTGTTGTCAAAGAATGAATTGTATATTTTTGATCAAGCAATCCAATGAACGTATGGTTTTTGCTGGAGAACCATGGACAAATTAAGAAAAACGTGTATTTTCCTAAATAATTATAATTTTTCGAGCTTAAATAAGAAATAACTCGAAAACCAATGCCTTTAGAATGTTTACTACCAAGAGCTTTTTGATTCAAAATGACTCTCTGCATCTTTTAAAATCATCAGAATACAAATGTTTTGAAAAATGTTTGAATTAGAATTTTCATAAAAAAAATAATTTATAATAAAAAAATTATTTTTCATTTCTCCATCCTGGACTTTTTTTACAAAGTTGCGTATTGACGTCAAGTTTCTTTAGAAAAAAAATTAAAAAAAAGTTCAACTTTTTTTTAAATTGAAATTTAATGTTTATTTTTACGCCCTTTTAGAATGTAACTCATGGGTGTAAAAAATCTCTCCACCTGTGAAAAATGCTCAGTTTGCTAAGCCAAATACGTGTGCAAAGTTTCATTCAAATCAAAAATGTTCGATTAAATTTTCGCGTATTTCCAGGCGATTTGAAATGATTTTGCTCATGAGTGTTGAGTGTTGCAATTTTTTGCATCACACTTTTTTCTTCTGCTTTGTGCTGTATTTCTGCTGCTCGCAGAAAAATTAATACACATGCTTCTTACGCCACAGCTGAGTGACATAAGAGGGGCGATTCACTCTAGTGAGAATACACAGAAGTACACCGTGGCGTTTACACATTGACTCTGACCATTATCTTGTCATTTGTAAAATCCACGCACGGTTATCGAGCGTGCTGAAATCTCGCACAGAGAGGACGATGATGAAGGCTGATGGCGTAGCAGAAAAATACACCAGAGAACTGGATCAACGGATCGCAGAACAGCAGGAGGAGCGAGAGAAAGGCATTTATGCTGTGGAGAAGTATTTACGGTGCCATTGAAACGACTGTGAGAGAGGTAGTAGGCACGACGCGTGGAAGACAGCCTAACGGCTAGTTTGATGCCGAGTGCCAGAGAGCGACGGACGAGAAGAACCGTGCCAGGAGCCACATGCTCACTGCGGCTACGCGTCAGAACAGAGAGAGATACAGGGAGGCTAGAGCTGCAGAAAATAGAGTCCAACGTCGGAAGAAGCGCGAGCCCGAGGAGCAGGTACTCGTCAGCGCATAGGCTAATTTTGCAAGAAACGATACGCGGGGCTTCTATATAATAGTCAACAGAGTCCGAAGTACAAAATTTCCCTACGCCGGTCATGTGTAATGACAAGGACGGAAACCAGCTTACGGAGAAACCGACGGTTGCAGCCAGATGGAAGGAACACTTTCAGGCGCCATTAAACGGTGAGGAGCAGATGAACAGATGAACAAATGCTGAACGACTTTTTTTTTCAAAGTGGCGGGAACAGACACCTGAGAAGAGAACTCAGGGTGTGGGGATGAGACTAGGGGAGAGATGCTGGGGTGTTTACACTCCCCCAAACGCCTACTGACCCCTGTCCCGACTCACAAACCACAAACCCCTCCAGTCTCCATCCCTGGCCTTTTCGGAACGACGGTTAAGTATTGCGTCGGGGAGTGGCTTTTGTGCGTGATGCACCCTCTAAACTCTTATAACCTACTACTTATAACCTACCTGAAGGCAGGTAGTTAACTACTTCGGGCGTGTTGATGGTTGACTCGCCACACACGTTACGGCTCCAGGACAATCTGTGAGGCGGCCGCAGGCTAGATTGTCCGGAGTAGTGCCAGGCCCGCTCACAGCCATCATGTCGCTCCTCGCTTTTACGAAACGGGGGCATATGAAGAAGACATGCTCAGCAGTCTTCTCCGCCTCCACGCACTCGGGACACATGGAGGACCCCGCGTGTTCGAACCTGAGCAGATATAGCCTGAAGCAACCATGGCCTGACAGGTTCTGTGTCAGGTGGATGTTAACTTCCGGAATAAGTCGGTGCGTCCATCTGCCCTTTGTGGAGTTAGACCATTCGCGCTGCCAGCGGAGCATCGAGAATGACCTTATGGTACCTCGTATGCTCCCTTGTGTCACGACAAGACACAGATTGCATCGTGTGACATCGTACGATATGCACTCGCAACTCTCAGGCACATGAGCTTGTTGGTACTTTCCAGTTTACCGCGGTGACTCCCCGCAGTCCTTCGCTTTATGGCCTGTACCGCCACATCGCCTGCATAACTGACTCCTATCGGGCTCCTTGCAGGTCCAGGACTTATGCCCCTCGATGCATCGGATGCAAATGTCCGGTTGCTGTAGTATGCTCAGGGGTCTATAGAGGTTAGCATCCGCCGACGCTAATCGGAAGGTAGCTACCTGGGTCCCCGTCGGACCTTTTCGGAGGCGGATTGACTTAGTAGTCACCTCCACCCCACACTTCGCTTTGGGGCTTGTGAAATGCCACACCTCTCGGTGATTTTGTCCAGGTTTTCAAGCTGGAAAGTCACCTCTGAGGTGCCCGAGTTTGACGTCCTTCCCCAGGATATTCTCGGCTACAGTCTTGTTGTAAGCTCCCTTATTTTTGGTGTCCTTCCGGAGCTCAGGTATCATCTCGCCAGTGAGAGATCGGCGAAAATATATTTAAATAATACACAGAGAATTTCTATTGGCAGATCAGTCAACAACAGATCGTGACGACATCACTGCGCGCGTTTTCAGATGAAAGCATGATATGCACACTTGAAATTTATCCCCGAGTCTCGGTAATTTTTGCCGAGAACGGCACCACTCAGTGCTTGGTTAAAAAAATAACGACAGCTGTCACATATTTTCGTGAATCTCGGTTCAACCTAACTGAAATTTTAGCATAACATATTACCGAGCTATCATTATCGAGGTTACGGATATTTTATGCCGAAGCTTCAGTTAGGTGAACCGAAACTTACGAAAAAATGTGACATCTGTCATTATTATTTTACCCGAGCACTCAGTAATGCCATTTTCGGCAGAAATCACCGAGACCCGGCAACAAATTTTAAGTGTGTGCTCATGGACTACATCGTTCAACATGATCTTTTCGGTGAAACACGTTGCTGGATGTACTCCGTTAAATGGCAGAAAAGTGGATTGTCACACGCGCACATCTTGATCTGGCTTATGGTTGAAATTACACCAGATCAATCCGATCAAATCATATCAGCAGAAATTTCAGACAAATAGTTTGAGCCGGACATTTTTTATGTTGTCATCAATAACCATGGTTCACGGTATTCGAAAAATAACGAAAAAAATATCACAAAGAATAATGTTTCCTATATTTTTTCAGATGAATAGAATTACTTAAAAAAAGATGTTACGTGACAAAAATTGAAACAAAAACAAAATAAAATAAAAAATAAAATTCTATATTACTTAAAGCCACGCATTAACGAAATTTTTTTCACAAAACTCGAAAAGCAGCCAGTTCTATTAAATTTATATTGATTTAGTTGCAAACGCAGCAACGCTCGCACCAGGTTTTTTTAGTCTAAAACGAAATAGATTATACCTTTAACGTAATCGGAATAATTTCTTTTTCATTCGCCATAATGTAATAGTACAATTTGACACATTCCATCATAATCTACCCTAGCTTAGCGTTCAGGTTTACTACAACGAAACCATTCTGTGATTGCTTACGAATTCATTGGCTTTTCATCTGATATCCGTGTAGGTATCTCTTCCCGGGACGAGCGGAATAATATCAGATTCGAGACAGCCATCAACAAAAAAATTTAATTCCAATACGTACGTTGTAAGTGAATGTCAGTGCCGTTCAAACTACTGTTCTCGGTTTCTCATGAACACGTGTTTGCAATGCTAGAGCGTCAAAAACTTAACCCCTATCTCATTTACAACTTTCTTTGGCACGCATTCCCTTGACGCGATACATAAACTAGAAGAAAAAGACACGAGCAGTGGCAGCGGTAGCCACCGCCCTGTTTTCCACTCTTGGTCGACAAGTTGAGAAACAATGGAAAAACTTTTCCTCCTGAGCAACGCTTGCCCGGTTGGACACTAGAATGACGTGAAAAGTGGAGTTTGACTACCTCCGGAGCAGTTTCTTACACCTGACCGCAGAGCGTCACTGCCAGTGGTGGCCCATCCAACTGGTTTTATAGTCAATACTCAGCTGTCTGTTGGTTCTCACGTTTCTTCTAGTGCCGAAAACATGCGGCTTCGAGCAAAACGCTAAAAAGTCAGAAAACTTCAACTCGGATGACACCATCTCCGGAATTTATTTATATATGACTAGGTAGATAGGAACTTACCATTTTTTGTGTCGATTCTTTCAACTAAGTTGAGTACCCCGAAGCAAAAGGAATATATATTAGTATTTGTAGATTTCGCGATGCCTTGCTCCGAAACGAATGCACGTCTTATATCACACAGGATTCGAAAGTCGTTCTGTTTCAATTCAACTTTTCAACCGGTGCCGCTTCTGGTTTTAATATCCAGTGTTATAGTCGAACACACTTTAACGCGACGGTTTGACACTGAAACAAACCCGGCCGAAGTTGGCACCTTTTCCTCGAAACGCGCATTCGTGCGGCGGATGAAATCGAGGAACTTTTTTTTTCTACTTTGGTCCTGAAACTGTATGAGAATTCCAAGTTTTCGCCTCGCAGTTTTTTAGTTTTGCAGCAGTGGCGTGGGTGGTGATTTTAAATCTAAGTTATGGCACCAGCGGAGTATAAAACTGCCAGATTTAATCTTTCTTTGGGGCTTCTCCTTAAGCCGGTTGATTCAGTCAGTGGAGTAGCTTTTTGTCTGTGGCTGGAGTGTATATCCACAAATGATCCTGATGGCAAGCTGCAGGGACTACGGTGGACGGATTGTGGTCTGGCGTTTTTCACACGTTTTATTACTGTCTTGATCCGCGCACAGCCTCATGAATGTGTATACGACTGTATTTGCGGAAGCGGAATAAATGTTGGACCAGTCTGAGTTCACTAGAGGAATAGCAGTGCAGCGGAGGATCGTTAGAGTAGGTTATCTGTCATTAAAATTACTTAGTAAGATATTTTTATAATCAATATCAATAATGATACCTCCAATTTATCACCAATGACGTTTACTCCTAGTGGTGAACGAGAATTTTGTTATTGCGACAAATTGCTTTAATGTTCAGTTGAAATATTAATGGGAATTTACATTTTAAATGATAGTGATGCACAACTTGCGGTTATATTGTGCGACTTTTCATATCAACCAACCATTTACTCAGTGACAGCAAAAATTACAGTTGGATACAACAATTGGTAGAATTGAATACTATTTGACCAATCAAAAAAAAAATTGAGGTTGCGTATTCGTGGTAATTCGTCGTTTGAGTAACTTCTGGGTACAACAGATAACGAATTCGCCAGTCCTTCAAGTTAAAATTTTCATAAACTTTATCATTTGATTTGCAAAATGCAACCATTTGTTAAGAATACTTTCATAGCATTTATACTGCCGTTCCAAGCATAGTTGCCCGATGTTCTACACAAACCTATGCACGCTGGGACAACTATGCTTGGAACAGCAGTATAGGCTTATTGAACTTCATTTTCAAATTATTCTTCATCCCTAAAAATGATTCACTAACAACTTCAGAAAAGCACAAACCAATTTATACATTAACAACAGATGTTATCAATACACTATTACCAACGGGTAGCGTACACTGACTCCTAAAAGCTTTGCTCCTCCACTTACGAATCAGGCAGACAATTGATAAGTACAGCTTCTGAATTATTCATCCAATCTTCCAAAAACGTAATATGATCCCTACAGCTCGCTCTTAGACAATTTTTCTATACAACCCAAATTTTGTGAATCGCTTTGCGTAAAATTTTGCTTGCCCTAAAATTACTGTTAAAGTTGAAAATATTCTACATCCGTGGTAAATACTCAATTTTCCAAGTACCAGTGCAAAATTTTATTAGAATCGGGACCACTTGAAATTGATCATTTTGCTGTGAACATACTCAGCTCTTTTTATTTTTTCCAAAAAAGAAGTAATTTCTAAGAATTGTTGTATGTTGTATCAAAAACAGGACTTTAAATAATAAAAAAGTCTCTTTTCACCATCAAGCCACAAATTTTGGTGTGCACATCCGCGAACATAAAAACCTAAACTTTCACAATAGTACTGTGCAATATTGTACGTCAAAAATGAAAGCTCTAATATCCGGTCTCAGACACACTCTATCAATTAAGCACTAATGGATAGCCGACAGACTAGCTCTTTGAAAGTCCTAATCAATGGCTCGTTTTCATCACTAGCAGTCGTTGTCCGTCGGCGTGTTTAATTGTGAAATGAAATCAACCTCTTACGAGGTGAATTTTCGACAACCCAGTGCACTGCAGCGTCATCCAGGAGGAGAACTTAAAAAAAGGTCTGGTTTACAAAAAGTTACAACCACGTTTAAACTAATCGTATGATAATCCATCCGAAAGTCTAGTTGGATGTATCTGGATGTGTCAGCCTAGAAATTAAAGATGTACAATTGTACCATTATCTCATTCACCCTTTTCATCCTACGTTTTCCCGATGATGGAAACCAAGGGCCATTGAAAAGTGAGTGCACTGCACACCACGATCTACAACCAAACCGATGCGGCTTTCAACCCGTCTACGATTTATCATTTTTCAATTTTTTCTTCCGCTTTGCTTTGTCTATCGTTCATCCGACTGTCTGGACGTATGGATTGAAATGAATTCGCCTGTCCGGCCTGGTCTGCCGCGAGACATAATGGCTACGCAGGCCATCGTTAGAAGGAATAAAAACAACATATGCAGGATACCTTCCGGGGAGTTGTGAATGTGAATGGCTTATCTTTCCACTAAAGAAAGAATATAGGTAGTTTCGTGTCAAAACTGAGTTCTCAGAAAATAACTTACGGGTACCAATTGAATCAGATTGCAAAACTACTGTCCACACATTCTGTTTAACGATCACCTATATTGTAATCTAACTACAGATGAGAAGTTATTCTGTGAAATTGAGTACATTTTCGTTGTGCTATATAAAATTCATTTTTGACAAACAAAATGTTTTTCGCAATGTACACGTGATCTCAGCAACTTTCGTTTTGTAGAAATCTCGTTCCTTCTGCCAATACTGCGTTACAATTACAGAGGACTATTATACTCCAAATCAATTTTATTAAAAGTAGGACTTATCTTCTGTCAAAAGCAAAGTGTCTTATCGAAAACTCGTTACTCATGCTAATACCGCGCAATTGTCTGTAGGGAACTATCAGGGTAACTCTTCCAGCAAGGATATGAGCAACCAAAGGGAGATCGAGTAACTAACCGGAGGGAACTTAGTCGTATACGGACAGAGAAGGAGGACTCTTTCGAGTTTCCTAGCGTCTGTCCTCCATTTTAGGAGCGGATTAAAACAGCGTCTGTACTCCAGGTTAGGGGCGGCCGATTATCGTCTTCGTGCCAACATTGGAGTCTAACCAGTGTTGTGCACGCTAACCCTCCGGCGTGACAGTCGACTGGTACGCAGGACTCACAAGCCGCCACCGTAAAACATTCACAAGTAATAAACGAGAAACAAAGAAATTCGGACTGGAACAGTCGGCACAGACCCACGCGACAAGAACGGACTAACGATTGAAAACTCGGGACGTGAAACTGTAGATCTATACACTTTCAAGGGAGCGCACGTGTTCTCTCCGAAGTATTGAATCCCGCAGGTTGGACATCGTAACACTGCAAGAGGTTTGCTGGAAGGGGTTCAATAGTACGTACGTTCCGGGATAGTAATGTCATCTACCAGAACTGCGGCAACACAAATGAGCTGGTGAAAGCTTTTATAGCGATGGGATAGTTGCGGAAACGAGTGATTGGGTGGTGGCCAATCAACCCTCGAATGTGCAGGTTGAGAATCAAAAACCGGCTCTTCAACATCAGCATCATAAACGTGCACAGCCCTCACCTCGGAAGAAGTAGGATGAGTTCATAGCTGAAGCGACTACTGCTCAAAATATGGCATCAAAATCGTCATCGGGGATTTCAACGCTCAGGCCGGTCAGGAGGAGGAATACAAACCGGTGATTGGAAGGGTCAGGCCCATGCGCCTGAGAGTTGAAAGTGCGTATCGTACGGTGTTATACGATGCAATCTGTGTCTTGTCCGGCATGATGCCTATCATCATCGCCTTGATGGCGATGGCGATGGCGATGGAGGACAGAGAATGTTTCGACCAACGTGACACAAGGGGCATACGAGGTACCAGAAGGTAATTCTCGATGCGCCACAGACAGCGGGAATGGTCTAACTCTACAAAGGGCAGATGGGCGCACTGACTTATACCGGAGATATCCGGTTGGGTCGGGAGGCGCCATGGTAAAGTGAACTTCCACCTGACACAGATGTTGTCAGGCCATGGGTGCTTCAGGCAATATCTACACAGGTTCGGACACGCGGGGTCCCCTATGTATCCCAAGTGCGTGGAGGAGGAGGAGACTGCTGAGCGTGTCTTCTTCATATGCCTCGTTTCGTAAGAGCGTGGAGCGACATGATGGCTGTGAGCGGGCCTGGCACTACTCCGGACAATCTAGTCCGGAGGATGTGCGACGACCCGGACATCTGGAGCGCAACCTGTGCGGCCGCCTCCCAGATTGTCCTGGAGCTGCAACGTGTGTGGCGGGTCAACCACCAACACTCCAGTGTAATTCTTAACCGTCGTTTCGGGAAGACCAGGGCAGGATACTGGAGGGGTTTTAGTGGGTCGGGTCAGGGATCAGTAGGTGTTTGAGGGAGTGTAACTACCCCAGCATCCCTCCCCTAGTTTCATCCTCACACCCTGAGTTCTCTTCTTAGGTGTCTGTTCGCAGATTTCCCCGCAACCTTAAAAAAAGTGCGCACCAGCTGACCAACAAAATGGGCCCAACCCTATCAATAAAACGAAACAAAAACAACAAAAATGTAACGAAAATATTTTGAGAAAAACCTCTCAATAATAATATAGCATATAACGTTTGCGGTAAATAATATGGACGAAAATTGCCGATTTTTCATGGGTTTACTTCACACACGTCATGCACTACTCATGCAGCATCAATCATAGTAACCCAAGAGTCAGCAGAAAAAAATTGACTGCTCTATCAGTCGAACCCTAACCGTGATGGTGAAAACAATGAAACTACTTCGTTCAAAAATGTGCGCGGTCAAAGAGCCGTACCCAGCCACGTCGAAAACGGACGTCGTGTGACAGTTCGTGAACACCGGATACATCGGTTCCGGCATCTACAACATCTTGGCACTTTTGGACAACATCGCTGCGCGTGGCCAAATAGTGAAAAAGTGCCTGGCGGACATGGACATACGGGTCAGGAAGCAGCATTCCCGTCCATTAGTCTCGGAGCTGCAGGCAATGACGGCAGCGCCTAGATAAGATGGTCAAGTAGATTTTCCCGGCATATCATGATGTGGCGGTGATGATGGACGACGAGACCTGTCTCACCCTAGATGGCGACGACTGGCAGGGCACTTTGTGTTTTACGAAGGAAATGAGTACCGGAGTGAAGTTCATTTCACACAACAAGTTCCCCAAGAAGGCGCTGCTGTGGCTGACAATCAGCGAAAAGGGGATATCAAAGCTGCACTTTTTTCGCACCGGACTGGCCATGAACGGGGAATTTATCGTACAAAGTGCCTGCCGGAAGTTGCGTCGTTCACCAGGAAATACCATAAGGCCGAAGACGCGGTATTTTAGCCGGATCTGGCGTTAGCCCCTTACTCAAAGCGATCGTTGGAGGAGATGAAGCGGCTGAATATCGATGTGGTTCCCAAGTTTGCGAACCCGCCTAGCGTCCCCAAGTTGCGTCCTATCAAGGATATCTGGGCAAACCTGAACCGTAAGATCTACCCAATTTTGTCGCGAAATAATAGCTTTTGATAGAGTCTAAAAATTTGTTAGATTTGTTTTAAAATAACTTCAATCGAGGATTTGTTATCATAACTCATGCAGATTCAATTTTGTCATCAAAAGCATATAGGGAAATACAAATCGTCGACGGACCAGCTGGAGGAAGCTCCCCTCGAAGACTGTTGGAACATCATCAAAACAGCCATTAACAGCGTAGCGGAGAACGTCATCGGGCATGTGGGACGAACTTAACGAAACGAGTTGTTTGACGATGAATGTAGGAAAGCGATTGATGAGGTGATTTAGATGCGCAGTGCCACTCGTCAGAATGTAGAAAGACACAGACAGAAGAAGATGCAGCGAACCCAAATCTTCCGGAAGAAAAAGCGCCACCTGGAGGAGAGGAGGAGTATGCATAGCTGGAACAGCTGCATCATTCTCAGAAAACGCGAAAGTTCTACCAGAAACTCAACGCATCCTGCAGAAGATTTGTGCCGCGAGCTGAAATGTGCCGGGATAAAGATGGTATATTATGACGGACGAACGTGAGGTCACCGAAAGATGGAAGCAGCAATTCGACGAACACCTCAAAGACTCGTGGGAGGTTATCAGGCCGGCTCCTTGGAAGGACAATCTACAATAGACCAAATCTTTACCATACGGTAGATCCTCCAGAAATGCCGTGAATACAGAACCCCCACGCATCACCTATTCATTGACTTCAAAGCCGCATATGACACTATCGGCTGAAAAGAGCTATGGAAGGTCATGGACGAAAACGGCTTTCCGGGGAAGCTGATTAGAGTGACAAAGGTTATGGTGGTTAGGACGCAGTGCTGCGTGCGGACTTCGGGTTAACTGTCGGGTTCATTTGAATCCCGCAGGGGGCTTCGACAGGGTGATGCACAGTGGGCGACTCCATACAAATGCTGGCCAAGCAAAAAATGTCTTTAAATCATGGAAAATGCATGGTTTTTATATAATTTTGGGACACTGAGTCCGAATATGATATTGTTTTGCATGAAAATCTATATTTTCGAAGCTAGTGGAATTTCAATGTTTTTATATAGATATTATATGAGGAAAATTTTACGTCGGTTCCAATGTTTTGCAAAATAAAATGCATGATGCTTGAAAGACGTTCATATGCAATAAAAACAACATAAAAATATCAATCAGTTATAAAGAAAATAGAAAAAATATCAATTGAAAAATATGCTTTGTGTTGAGAATCACTTATGTCTTTTTTTTAAGTGACTATATTACATTGATTTTTTCATAGCATTTTTCTTTTTATTCACTTCGACCTTTATCTTCATATTTGTGTTCATTTTCAATACAGTTTTAATACATTCAAGAAAAGTTTGCAAAATGCAGTTTCTTAAGTCAAAACAATAATTCACTACTTGCATTGTAGAAATGAGCAGGCGATTTATTATGCCTTAGTTTGGGTTTACACGATTATTTTCACATGTGACTGGTATGATACAAACTTAAAACATGGTTTTGGTACTCAGTGCTGGTGATCCAAAACATAAACAATGATTAGTTTTTGATACTGTGTTAAAAACGGAATATAGATGAGTTTAACTTGTAAATATGAAAATAGTTTAATCAATTATACTGAAATATGTTTGAAAACGTTGTTATTACCAAACTAATGCGAGCCGTTTGTTATTCTGTTGACGGTTTGCAGTGTACAATTTACATTTACATTTGTAAAATCCGGTATGGGCCGAACACTCGTTGTTTCTCTTCGAAAGAAGGGTACTCTGCGCAACTCTGCGCAGGATCGGACTAGATGCATTTGAAAGCTTTTTTTCCAAGCTATCTTTTAAAACTTGTGCCAATAGTGCCAAACCCTGCCGTCCAAACTTTAAACGCTGTTTTATGCAAAAAAATACGTAATTTTTTGATTCCGCCTAATTTTTTGGAGTATTACAATGAGATTATGCATCATCGAATGATGAGGATTTATTCTCAACTATTTTACAGACAACTTATCCTTAGACGTCATCAAGATTCAAGTTACCTTTGAGGCTCCAGCAAATATCGTCACGTTGCATCTTTTTCAAGAAAAACGCTAAAAAACGCTGACTCAGTACCCTTCGAAAATTCGAAATTTGTTGTATTACTCTAAAAATTTGGATTCTGACACTTCAATAGTATACAACTATATGAAAAATATAATTGAAATGAACTTCGCATTTTCAATTTTGGGTCGATGGCCAGCGATTCCCGACTGTGTGATGGTCTCTCCAGTCTGCTATTCAACATTGCGCTACAGGGTGTAATGAATTGAGCGGACATCAACATACGCGTAGGATATTCAACAAATTTAGTAAATTCGTGTGCTTTGCTGATGACATGAACATTGTCTTCAAGACGGGAAGCAACGAGGATTGGGACATTGGGTTGCAGATAGATACGTCTAAAACCAAGTATATGCTAGCCGGCGGAACCAAGGTCGACCAACAATGCCTAAACAATAGCATTACGACCGACGGCTATGAGTTCGAGGTAGTCGAGTTTGTTGAGAACTGAGTAACGGGTGTAATTAAAAAATTAAAATTTTTTCAATACCTTTCAGTAACTCAAATACAGAGCGTAAAATTTTCTTTCTCCAAGAAAATTGCTCTTTGGGCTCCCTAGAAACAGTAGGCGTGTTTGGTTTTGTTAGTTTGAATTTAGTCAAAGCAAAGATGGCGTCGAAACAGCACGTGCTCCGCGAACGCATTGTACGGTTCTACGAAACGCATTTCCAGCAAGGAAAAAAGTTCACGGTGACACATTTTAAGGAAGAAAATGTACCTGTCAGTACGGTATATCGTATCCTGGGTTCCCTGAACGTAGAGCGGAAGGTCGGAAGTGGTCGTCCGGTGACGATAATGACGAAGCAGAGGAAGACATCGTTAAAGAAGCTGTTTGACAACAAGGACGCAACCAGCCTGCGTGAAGCCGGTCCCACGAATTGATCCATCGGACCCTCAAGATGGAAGGAATCGTCTGCGAAGAAGACGAGGTCGCCGGAGTACACGGAGGAGCAGATTGAGACGGTTAAAACACAGTGTCGGTGGATGACCAAAAAATACCGCGGGACGTCTTTCGTTCTGGACGACGAAAGCTATTTTCCGCTGTCCAAAACGCATATTCCAGGAAATGATAATTATTACTCCAGCGACAAGTCATCCACACCGCCTGAAATGAAATACAAGTTCAAGCACAAGTTTGAAAAAAAGGTTATGTTGTCAAAGCCTTGGTTTAAGCCGAGCGGTCTGGCAATCAACCAACAAATCTATCAAGAAGAGTGCCTCGATAAAATCCTGCTGCCGTTCCTGAACGAGCATCACGCGGATGGGAAGTACGTCTTCTGGCCAGACAAGGCGTCTTCCTATTACGCCAAGAAGACGCTGGCGTATCTTGAGGAGAAAAAGATACCGTTCGTGCCGAAAGATCGTAACCCAACAACTTGCCCCAGTGCCGCCCAATAGAGAATTTCTTTGGCTCACTCAGTGCCCTAGTATATTAAAACAATTGGAGGGCCAATGATACGAAGCAACTGACTACAAGAATCCGGAATTGTATCCGGAAAATGGACGTAAGTGCCGTACAACGTTCTTGTGAGAGCATCGCAACAAAGTTGCGTCGAACAGCAGACCACGACCCTTACTCAAACATTCACTGATATTTTTTTTTTTTTGAAGAAAATACATTATGTTATTAATAAAAAATACTGAAATCGATGAAAAAAAAAATTTTTTTATATGTGATTGAAAAAATTCTCATTTTTTATTTAACACCCGTTACAATAATTCTAACCGTGAGATCCAGAGGCGTGAGTGAGATCCAGGGGCGAAAGTCGTGTCTACTATAGTCTCCAAAATCAATTGCGATCGAACAGACTAATCTCTCGTACGAAGTGTAACCTGTACGATACACTCATAGAACCGGTTGTTCTCTACAGGAATGAAACGTGGAAAATGCTTGAGAAGGACCTACGAGTGCTCGGAGCTTTTGAACGACGGGTACTAAAGACGATCTTTGGTGGCGTGCAGGAAAACGAAATATAGAGGCGGATAATGAACCATGGTAAACCCAGTATTCAAAAGGTGGCTAAAGCTGGACGAATACGCTGGGCGGGGTATAATGCAAGAATGAAGTGATAAAAAATGCGAAAATGGTGTTTATCTCGAATCCGGTAGGAATAAGACGGCCTCAGTTTTACGCGAAGTGACGACCGTTGCTTTGGAAAACTAAAAATAAGGAGTTCTAGAAGAACGGGATTACATCTTCTAAGAATACTTCAAACACTGTGGAGAAAATCTTCACTTATAAGAACCACACAGTAACGAAGCTTAGGTGGATTCAAAATGAAGAAAGAAATGAGAAACATTCTCAGGAAAGTCGCATAACTAAATGAATACTAAACTCTTGTCCTGCTGTCCCGCCAAACAAAATAACGTGTTTATATTTTTTTTTTTCATTCTATCGTTAGAATAAAATATCTTTTTATTTACACATACCCCATGTTTGCTTGGAAGCTTTATTTAAAACTGTGCGCGCAAAACATTTTCTCACCATCAGGTGAATTGAGCCGTGTTTTTTTGCAGCCAATAATTTCACTGATGAGTGGACGATGGCGGGTTCTCTTTGAGATTGACTATGCTTTTTTGTGGCACGTTTGGTTATTTTTCTTCCCAAAAAAGCGAAAAGTCAAATGGCATAGATGCCACAGAAGGGTTCGAATCTTTCAATACATACAGATGATATACTCTTCGCATCATTGAAACCACTAGCCTGCCAGTCAATCTGTCATAACATAATTGAGTGACGTTCGAGCCGTTACGCACCATAGCCCTCATCAATAATTCATAATTCTAGTGACTATTGAGGGCAAAATAAAAAGACAAGAATGCATTGCCCAGTTTGATTTATTTAGGTATTCAGCGGGATTGATACGAAAAAAACTAACGAAATTTTCTCACACAATTAAAGTACTGGAATAGACTACAGACTTTAACCTTCATATAATGGTTCAAGATAATAATCAAAAATTACATTTTTCGAGCAAAACTAATCTGAAAAATGCAAGTATGTGAAATGTTAGGTAACAAGTATCCAAAGATGACTAGAACAAGATACTTGACTCTTGCAGAATTCATCGGACATGTTTGTCGCTGCGCGTGAGCAAAAGTCGAACTAATTTATACACTGTTAATATGATGTATACTTAACGTCAAAATCAACTGACGACAAGGCCAAGACATGACTGCTGAAAGGTGAAACAATTTTTTCAGTATCCATGTGGACGACTGTACGGTGCTGCCATCCGAAAAATGATAATAACGTGTACGAATGTTTAGTTCTCATACATGAAACTGTCCGGAAGAATCAAGAATAATCGGCGCTTCATTCAAAATTTAGCGTACCATCAGAAATTCTTGATAACCGCTATGAGCACGCTCTCCAGCCAAGTTGTCCACTCTTGCCGAGGTTGCTAAAGCAAAAATCGGGTGCCCCGGTGAACCTGACCATATGCACAATGGTGCTGAAACCTGGCTTGCGTCATATCAAACTGTAAGTGTTGGTAGAATGGGACCTGAAAATAAATATAACCCCTCAATATAAGCTCCCACTCTGACAGTCAATTTCACACTTTTCTTTCGTACTTTGAAGTGCAAAAAATATGACAATAGCATTAAAATGACAATATCAATAATCTGCATGTTATCTTAAGCGTCGAGCTGACCAAACTGCTAAACCTTTTTCATATACAATCTTGAGCAGCTCAACTATCGATGACGGACTATGCACGATAAATCGGTTTTGCTCATAGTGACAATTTTATGAGAATTTAAGTTATCCGATGGCAGCACTAACCGTCGAAAATCAGTCGTATTCAAAATGTATGAAAAATATGGAAGTTAGGTATCTTGTTCTAGTTATCTTTGAAGTATCGCAATATTATCCAGGAACGCAATGTACGCCTTCAAGCCAGAAATCGCTTGTTCGTACTGCCACAACAAATGATGCAATGGATTATGAATACGCACTAGAACAAAAAAATACAACAGCTCCACTATAGGGGAACAACGGGCAACACGGGCAGGACGGGCAAGATGGACCGTTACTCATTTCTGTATAAACTATTGAAAGTAACACAAATCATTTATGCCAGTTACATACTAACAGGATTCTGGGAGTTTCGAGATATTATGAAGATTGAAACAATGGTTAGTTATTTGAGAAATAATCAAAATAAGCTCACCCTCAACAGCAAAGCAATGTGATGTAGTTTTTGCCGTGTCGAATTTAAGCTTATGCTGCGGTAAAACTTCAGAAAAATATAGTTCTCAATGACATTGGAATAATAAGTCATATTTGAAACATGTGGGTGAAGAAAGTTTAGTGAAAATATTATTTTTTTTTGGAAATCACATCGATCCAAAAAATTGTTTACCTCATGGGCAAGACGGTCCTTTGTTGTGTTCGCAAAATGAACAGTCTAAGAAAACGACGATAGCAACAATTATATAATTTTTTTTCCAGCATTCTTAGCATGCGAGATGAGACCTAAAGTCATTGACTCTCATTTGAAACAAAAATCATCATCAGAAACATTGTTGAAACCTGTAAATATACTCCATGTAAATGATGTGAATGATTCCTTCTGTGCAGCGGACGGTAAGCTTTTAATCTTCATTGCATCCTGAAAAAAACTTACGTTGTTCACCCTGGTGTGTGGTTTTCCACACATACAACATTTTAATTTGTTTTGGACAAGAAACATCTTAATTTTGCCCCAAACTTATTTTTTTCATTGAGTGCATACATACCTGAAGCTATAGGTACCAAATAATCCTGTTTCGAAAATCGAATGAGGTATGTATGTGTGCGGAAGTATGTGTATGTGTGTATATTTTCATTCTTACGACCATTATATCTCGATTTTCTCAGCATCGGCTGAACCGATTCGATTGTTCTTAGTCGCGTTTGAAAGAGCTAAAAGTCTAGTTATTTGACGAAAAATATTGTTTTGATCCGAGGGTTCATTCAGAAATGACGTAACGAAATGTGGTCAGCTTATATAGGAACTGATTAACTAACCGATTTTTTCTTCCAGCGGTTTGACTGATTTGAGTCCTTTTGGTGCTAGATGCGTTTGTTAGGATTTGGAGGGTAGATTTATATTCAAAAATATACTTAAAATTAAATGATAATTTCCAAAGGTACGTTGAAAAAAAAAAACGAAACAAAACTTGTGGAAACGCCTAGTACATTGCAGTAGTTTGGAGGTAACCAATCGAATGATATTATGCGTAGTGTACAAAAACAATCTTGAAAAATACATTTGGATTATCTCAGCAATGGATGTATTGATTTAATTTCCTTGGCTGCAATTGGAAGGGCTTGAAGGCCAATAGGTCATCATCGGACATTTGTTTGATCCGATGGTTCATGCAAAAGTTACAAAACAAAACGTGTTTTCATGATATGAGACCAATTAAACATGCTATGATAACAATTGAACAAAAAAAAGTCCTAACACCGGTTTGACCAAATGAAGCAATATTGGTGCTAGGAATGTTCGTAAGAATATTCTGAAATCTATGCTAAGCAAAGTAAGCAAAGCCTTGGTGCTACATTCCAATTCGTTCATAATACACAGACTTCGCAGTCGAAAGTTTAGTGTAAAGGACACTTGCGGGGCTAGCGCTACGATCCTACTAACACTAACAGTTTCTCCCGAGCCGAGACTCGAACCTACGACGACTGGCTTGTTAGACCATCTCGGGAGATCCATTCTAAATTTATTTCAATATACCTAAAAGTGCGAGTATACTTGTCTTGCAGTAGACATAAAACTGTGTAAATGTTAAACACTGCTCAACCAGGCTGTGCAAACACTAAATAGGTACTTTTTGCATTAGCGTATTCGTAACACATATGTGTGAAAATTCTCACACTGGGATGAAACAAATAAACACATACTTTTACACATGTCCCACGTAGCCTTTTGATTGATTTGATTTTGATGCGAATTACAAGAATGCACCTTTATACATTTCTAAAATCAGTCAAACCGTTGAAAAAAAATCAATCAGTTTATCAGTTCCCATGTAAATTGATCACCTTTTGTTACGTCATTTTTTAATGAACCTTCGGATCAAAACGATATTTTCCATCAAATAACTAGACTTTAAGCTCTTTCAAACGCGACTAAGAACAATCGAATCGGTTCAGCCGATGCTGAGAAAATCAAGATATATTGGTCGTAAGAATGAAAATAAACACACATACACATACTTCCGCACACATACACACCTTATTCGATTTTTGAAACAGGAATAATAGGTACCTATAGCTTCAGGTATGAAAGCACTCAATGAAAAAAGATGTTTGGGGCAAAATTAAGTTGGTTCTTGTCCAAAATAAATTCGAATGTTGTATGTGTGGAAATCCACACACCAGGGTAAACAACGTAAGTTTTTAAATATCTCATCAACAAAAAATATTTTTCCCTTGGAGAAAATGTATTTTGTGTAAGATTGATGGTTTAGGAATTGTCAAGAAATTTCATCAAAATCGATCGAGAAGTTTTCGAATAAAATCAAAACAAAATGCTTTTTGTGGTTTTCCACACAAGGGTTCAATGAAGGTTAACATTGCGCAGCGCGTCGTCCCGTATAGAAAAGAAATTTGCCAAAGTCTTTCATAGGCCCTTCTTACCAGCACAACCGGTCCATTTCATATGCACGTTGTGAAATAGTGGTTTTTCGAGACAGTTTTTATTTTAGTGAAAACTAAAATAAAATCACTCTAAAAAGCAAAGGTTTGCATTATTTTATGAAAAGCACTAGTCAACGTCGAATATTATGAATATCGTTGCTTGAAATGTTGTGTTTTGAGCAGAATAATAAATGATTTCCTTAGGGTGACCGTCCTGCCCGTTGTTCCCCTATGTGCATTTCGAAAAAAAAACTTCCTGTGATCCGACGACTTTTTTTTTACTGGAGAGGAAACATATATTGATTGGAACGTAATTGCCGGAACACGACTGGTCGCTTTTCTGTCCAACAATCTCATTCCAAATCTCCGCGGGGGACATACGGCTGGTGCGCATGCAGGTTGTATTTTTCTGATGATCACAACCATTTTCTCTTATAAATGAATAATTTACCATCGGCATAGGCATTTTTCATCTAATTGATTTTTCGTCTTTCAGAGCCAAAGGGTACCCGGAACCAGTTGTAACGTGGCGCCGTGAGGACAGTGCGGAAATCATTCTCAAGGATGCAGCCGGCACCAAACAAGGTGGTAAGTATAAGAGAGGGACCAGCACGGTCAAGATGTTACATGTGTAACATCTACCAAAAATCAAAAAATGGCCTTTTTTGATTAAAAGAGATCATAGTCGTTTGCAAATCGAATCGAGTTTCAAGCTTACTCTAAAAGTGAAAGTCTGAATGGATGCGAGGCCGAAAAAATAGATGCAAGGTCGAATGGACACTACTAGCTTTAATCTCTACTAAAATGTTATCTATGAACGAGTTTTAGAACATTGATTTCTAGTCCTGAAAAAAAAAATTCTCAGAAAAAAAAATAAAATGAAAAAAATTAATATGTTGTTACTTACTGTACATTCATGGCCACAGGATGTTAACGATCCACTACCGAGTCGAGAATATGTATCCCCATCACTTGATTTCGGGGTAGTCTTCTACCATCACACACACCCGCCAATCGGGCGTCTTCTTCCACACCACACATTCAACGAGTACGGGGTTTACCACGGAGCCGCCGGCCACTGTTGGGCTCTCTGTTGGCTATTTTCTTCGCTGGTCGCTTTTTGTACCACGTAACCAGCCCACTGTAGCCTACCGTATTTTGTCAGATTGATGATATCCGCGTGTTGGTATGCTTTGTACACTTGTGACTTCAGTTTTTTTTTTGCAGAATGATTCCAAGAGAAGTGATTGAATGCGTCTTTCGCTTGATAAAAAGGGTATAAGACCGTTTAGATGGGGTTAAAGTTCAGTCCTTCTTCTGAGTATCACTGCGAAGTGGTGTTAAGATCCGTTTGCATACAACTAAAATGAATTGTATCTCAATTTCCCTGAACAATAAGAACAACGTTATCAGCATAACCAATGACTTCGTAGCCATGCGAAAGCATGTTGAGAAAAACATCTACCATCATAGCAGGGGAGAGAGAACTCCTCCCTGAGGACACCCTTTCACTGCCTCTACAGTGACAGACGAAATTCCCAGTGAAGCTGTGATTGTCCTTATCGAAAGTATTGCTTGGAAGAGGAAGATTGGTAGATTGCGGCCCTCTGGTGACTTCGCAGGCTCAAAAGAGCTTAGTGCTCAACTGATAGATAGTCTCCGTCACCGTGGACAGCCGACGGGCGAGCCCTGTGGAATCACGTGACGTCGTGCGTCTGGATCTAAGGTTCTGTAGCTCTCCGGCGTTCGGTCCGGAGATCACTGTCGAGCCAGGAAAGTGGATGTTCATGAGAACCAACAACGTTTCCTTGGTGGTGACAGTCAGACTACCATCTTCCTTTGAATGTCTTTAAAGAATCATACTCTGGACCTCCTTTTGGCTTTGCGTAGCTCAGCGTTATGTTTTGTTTGGGATCCTCCACAGGCTTCCCAGTTGGGAGTGATTTTAGCCCTGTTGAACAAACGTCTAGCTTCCTGATGAAGGTTGCTGAGAGTTTCGTTCCACCAGGACACATCACAACAGACTGTCCGTTTTGTTAACAGACAATTTGAAGTAAAAGCTTCCGTGATCCTGAACTTTAGGTCACTTACTGCGATGTCCAATTCTACTGGAGATCGAATATTTTTGTGACAGGATGTTCTCGAGTTGACCAAATGTTTCTTAAAAGAGTGCCAGTTGGTTTTCTTTGGATTCCTGAAGTGTTCTCTTCTCAAAGGAATAGCCTCGACGACCCCCGATGATGATCTTTATATCGTTTTTTGGGCACTCTCCGTATGTTTCATAGAGCACCAAAGCAGAATCAGACTGTAATTTGAGTATCTGCCTCGATTCTCAACACATATAAGCGGTCACTGATGAGACCCACCTAATGACACGCTTGACCTATACCGACTCCTAGATCACCTTTATCGCCGTCATGGTAGCAGGTATGTTATTTGATAGTAGTATCTACAGCCCGAAACATACATTTATCCGCACTTCTTGGATGGTTGCAACTTCCATCTTCACAGTTCCCTGGCCAAGATGACCAATATGAGAGAACAGACGTGAGCACGTAGTGACGTTCTCCAGCCCAGGGCTGATCACGAACTGGAGGGTAGACGATGGCTACACCAATAGCGACTACCAGTCGGTTCACTATAGTGTAGACAACAACACGAAGCGATAAGTGACGGATAGAGAAAACACTCAGACCGTCCGCGGGTGAAAGACATCGCATTTCGATGCCGAGGTATTCGAAGAGGCAATGAGAAGAGAGCGCGATGAAGGCAGTTGGCTCCGCCCGACTGCTGACCAACTAGTTGCCATACTATCGCGGACGTGTGACGGCGGACTCGTCAACCTAGGAATGGGAAGCCACCGGTTTACTGGTGGATTGACGCAGTAGCGGACCTCCGCAGCGAGTGCCTGCGTGCAAGACGGAGGATGCAGTATGCGTGAACAGACGAACAGAGGATTGATTGCGCGCTAAAGAGTGCGATTAAGGTTTTGCGCGAGTGCAAAAACGAACCCGTGGGGCGACGCCTACAGGATTGTAATGGCCAAGACCAAAATGCGCTTGCGCCTGCAGAGCGATCACCAGCGATGCTGGAGTGTATCATCGAGGGACTCTTTCCACGCCACGAGCCCAGCTATTAGCATCCGGCAGTCGAGACTCACGCCCGATGTTCAGGTATCGCAGACACAGACCAGGAATAGTCGGCCAACCTGCCGAACATCCTATCCGTGAGCGACGACAGTCGTGTCAAGATGGAGGGAGAGGTGAGGGTGGGTCATTACGCTTGACGTGAAGAATGCGTTCAATGTCGCCAGTTGGGATGATGCAACTTCAAGTGTGGGTTTAAGACTTAATACCCGACACCTGTCCGCTATCAAACCGAAATACCCCAAACTGAATAAAAAGACAACAGTTGTGGTGTAAACGTTTTATATTACTCAAATTGTTTGTTTACAATGCTTTGCACGCCCATTGAGGGAATCGTTCGTACCTCCAAACTTCCTGACTCCTATGATCTTTCCCTGGCTACTTCACACATTTTGCTTATCGTTACTACTCACGGTAATCCTTTCCGCGCCGACACCGACTGCGCTCTTGTTGCTTGCCGCCGAGCCTTCCGGTCACGACGAGAGTGTGCTGTCTGATGCTGAGCTTTCCGCCCGCAGCGTGATCGTAGAGCGGCTCCAATAATTGTTGAATCCGAAATCCAAATGGGAGCTCCACTGCCAATTTCTGAAGCCGAGTAGGTTCGGACTGAGATGACGAGGTTAACACTGAAAATTATATATACAAAAAAGCCTTCTTTCCAACGTCTTATTTGGTTCCTCGATGGCAACAATTTCTTTCTAGCCGACACCGCGATTGTGATATGCAGTGCGTATGGAGAGCTCAGGCAACAGAAGCCTGATTGAACCGTCCCAGGTGTGTCAATGTTTGCTAGTTTCCTGGGATGGGCGCAGTGTTGTGGAATGTCATGTATGACGGGGTGTTGAACCTCAAGGTCCCTGTAGGAGTTGTGATCGTCGGCTTTGCAGACAACGTAACGCTAGAGGTCTACGGTAAGTCGCTCGAAGAGGTCGAGTTGATGGCCACGCACTGTATTCGCAAGGTCGAAAACTGGATGCACTCCAGATAATCGAGAAGGTGACAGGTTGACCGCCGACACGCCAGTGTTAGCTAACTGCCAGTCTCTAGGTTAGTTTAGCTACTTAGCTAGGAGACTTGATAGAACCAGGAGGTTGCACATAACATAAAAGCCGCTTCCTGAAGCAATACCTAGCGGTCGTCCCGGGAAGCATTATAGGCTGAAGACTGGAGGGTTTTAAGTGGGTCAAAGCCCACACTACCTTAGGTTGGTCTCTCAGGTGTTTGACAGCAATTTTTTCCTTTACCTGAATTAATAAAAATAGCACAACAAGAAGGTTTTTATTTTTATTCTTGATAACAATAATAGTAGAAGGCCCAATCGTAAAAAGCATAATGGGGCCGAAAACTCTGTTGGAGTAGGGAAAAGCCTGCTTGAGTAGAATAAATATAGTTATTCCTCCTCAAATAGGCATAAAAACCCTCTCATCTTTTCATACAAATAAATAAAATTATAAATATATTACAAATCAAAATATTTAAAACTAGGAAAGAATATTGATCCTCAATTCTTGATAATTTTTGCACCTTCGACAGTCCAATATAAGTTCATCCTAATATATTGTTGAGTAGATATATAAGTAGAAAGTGAAATATAAAAAAACTAAAAATATACTAAATAGGCTTGGTTGATTGAAATACAAAACTTCTTAGGCTTGCTATGCTGCTTATCTTGAAAACTGTTATAAGAAAGTTAAAAAAATATGCGAAATTTCTTAGTAAAGAAAAATTGTATTGCGTTTTTGGAATTCATATTCTATTTTCTGATGCAATTTGTATCAGAAATGTTTTTAACAATACATATGTAAACGTAGCTGTTTTTAAGTTATTTTTAGAAAGAAGATCAAAATATAAACCTTCGTGGATGTATCAATTTTACAAAAAGAACTACAAGATTGCAGCTTACCAGTTGCCACATCTTCGTTATATTGTGGATTGGTTTATTCGATTTCACGTCCGTCACGTCGCGGCCAGCCTCCTTGCGTCCAGATACCTCATGTTCGCATACCATGCAACTGTATGCCATACATTATTGAAATTTAAATATCGAAGCTCTCTAAGATCGCTATCTATCTCTCATAATTTAATAGCTGGAACAATATTTGGAATGTTACGCAACAGACGATGGATTAAGGAATACTCTCTGTGCAAATCATTTTCGAGTTCAATTTTACTTTGTTTCATATGAAAAGACAGGGAGACGGAAATTCTGTATAGTATTGTAAAAAACATCATTCATTCTTCAAACATCACATTATAAAAATATTTTTAAAATAGACAAACATAACTATTTGATTTGGGAATAACGGTAAAAACTGTTAATTTTAGATCTCGGTTCCACATACAGCAATATCCTCCCTTATATGCATGTTTGTCAACATATCGTTACGTAATACGGCATCAATTGATACCTATCAAATCTTATTTCTTACTACCTTTTCAATATTCCAATAACATCTTAGATTCCAGAACAAAACGCCAAGTGAATGAAAAACCATGCGTTAAGAGGCTAATTTGCTGAACATTAGGCTCTAATAGATGCATTCCAATTAATCATCCCAAAAGCTATATCATATTTTTCCCAAATAGAGCAAGTTTTCGCAACAAGGAGGTATCCTTCGATAAAACCCCTTTTCATTTTGCTTATAGTGTTCATCGGTCAGTCGATCGGTGGCTCCGATAATTTATGACCTCTCGATGGCCATAACGATTCGGAACAAGAATGCCAAGTTCGACACTTACGTGTCTGACTCTTTCAATTCAACGCTAGTATCCTATTCCTCGAATGATACAAGTGGATGATTTTTTTGATTTATAGCACTTCCACTGACAGCTGAAGCATGTTCCATCCTATACGTAGCAATTTTCTCGTAAAGCCTTCTGCCAAGAGTAGGGAAGAATGGGAAGTCGTTCGCTTTTGATACGTGATTTCAAGACATACACGAACATTAACCTCTACATCTTTCCCCTTCACTATTGTTGCTCTCAGGAAGCAATTTGTCTTCACCGTTTTTCCTCTTGTTCTTTCCTCTTTTCACAGTGAACTCGTACCGGGGTGAGGTCCTGAAGCTGACAAAAATCTCACGCAGCGAAATGGGCTCCTATCTGTGCATTGCATCCAACGGAGTGCCACCGTCGGTATCCAAACGAATATCTCTCAGTATTCACTGTAAGTATAATCGATGCATTTTCACACATACACACACCTCTTGTTGGCAATCGGAACAATTTTTAAGCTCCACGATTCTCCTCAAGAAAAAACCATTCGTGAGTTACAGTTTGGCGATATTTAATCAGCTAACAAAATAGAAAACACACCGAAAACAATATTTCACAGAGCTTGAACTAAGCTTGAGATTGAAATGCAATAGTTATAACAGAATGTTTTCAAAATGCGTAATTAAAACTAGTTCTACTGATGAGATTGTAACCCAAGCCCTACCCCAATAGCATCTGCTTCATATGGGCCTCTGTAACAATTCGCAACTGTAGCGTCCTTTTCAGAGAAAAGTTTATCGTTTCAACCGGAACACCGAAACCAGCATAGGATAAAGTGTCAATTACATTCTACAGAAATTTCCCAACATACGAGTGTTACTTGCGAACAGAAAAAAAATTCTGCTGCCTGCTCATATCAGAAATAGTTGCTTCGAATATTCCAGGTGAATACCATGGAGGGGTTTGCAACTAATTTGTAACCTAGTCACGGTTGACTTGTTGACACTTGTAAGTCAACGCTACTAATCACAACACAAACCGCAGATTCGCGTCGGCCCAACTTTTCACTAGTTAAGGTTTCAATGAATTTTTGTGACAGAATGCAACAAGTGTTAGCAAATTACATTTTACGCCTGGTAGAATTTGAATCATGTTTGTTGAGTATCCTATCTCTGTTTCAATTCTGTCGCCTAATAGGTAGTAATTAAAGGTGCTTTTCACAGCTTGTGTGCAAACGTGTTCCGAAATGTTAAAATACCAGCAGATTTGCAGTTTTTTACAATAGTCAAAATCAATTGTTTTGAACCGGTCCTCACCAAGGCTGAAGTACATTGAATTACCACACTAACACGTGTCACATGTGTCACTTTTCGAGTTCCTTTTCAACCGGGCCCGTCAACGTCAAGCCGACGAGGAAGACGTTTGGTAAGATGGCGGGAGAACGACACTCGTCTACGGGGCTAGTCTGTATGTTTCACTACTACGTGATTGGCATAACAAGAAAGTTCTGAAATACCTGCTCGAAAGACAGTTTTGTCTTAAAACCGGAAACGAGTATTTCGCTTAGTTTTGTTTTCACGCAACAATTGCAATCATTGCAAGTGTTTCGTACTTTTCAATGTTTCAAACACACAGTGACACAGTAATTATTACAAATTATTTTTTTTCCAAAATTTTCATTTTACATATGCGTCATTTCATCTCAAGTATGCAAAAAAGATTACAATCAATACAGTACAATCAATAAAAAATTGTTTCTTTCTAATGAATATCCAAGCAACTGGCAACACTGGTCAAAATTTAAATTTTTTTTAATTCCTTGCGAAGGGATTCCAAATCGCAGAATTAAGATTGTACATAATCAACCGAGTTTCAGGGATATAAATAGAAACTGTAAGCAAATCAGAGTAAATTTCAAATATATTTCCTAAAAATGCTGTAACTCAAATATTGTTCATAATACCTCTAAGTGAAGAGTTTTTTCAATGTAATATTTTTTCAAAAATACGATGGAATTATCAAATTTGAAATCAGACTATTACGATTTGCAGAAAAACGCAATTCAATTTCTTGAACGCAAAAATTCTAATCTTATCTGGCAAAACTGCATCTCAAAATTTATATGCATTTTTGGGATTTTCTTGACTTTTTTCCTGCAAAACGTAATTTCTAGAATGTTTGTTGATATATCATATCTGGAGATATCAAAAAAGCGGCACAAAAATATAAGTTCTTGCATAGTGAGCTCATATGAACAATTCCCAAGAGTTTGAGCCAAATCTGAGACACACTTGACCAACTCAAAATAGGTTAACCATATAATCAACGACTTTAATTGATATATTTTATTTTAAAAAATTAACATAACATAACGATTTTCGATCTTTTTGGAACAAATTAAAGGTAATAATTTCTTAAAACTTAAGACCTACTATCGATAAATCGAATGCAAAATATATAAAATTATTATAATTTTCGTCATGTTTCCAAATTCAATTTATTCAAATATAAAGAATAACATATTTTTACAAAAAGAACGACTAACAAATGAAAATATTTTTCAATGAAAAACAACTACAACTTCGAGTAGAATTAGATGTCAATGACGATGTCAGCATTGCAAATTGTTTGTCTTAAGAACCTATAAATGTTGTTCAAAGACAGTTTTGATGTTAAATTGGAATAAAACACTGAGAGCAAAAATGGTATTTTTTCAATCTAAATTGGTTAATCCCGGTTAATGCCACTCTGATTTTTGATAACTACGCTGGTCAACACAGGTGTGGCCCTAAAGCTCAATCTAGAAAGAAAAATGAAAGATTATAGGTTTTCTAGCCTTTCTTGTGAATTTTTGTGCCCCGAGCCACCAACATTTTTTTGGACACATAAAAGAGTTTTTTTTTGCAAGCATAACGTTGAAGCGACGAACCCGCGAGTGATAACTATGCGTCACTCTCACGTGAGTTGACGTGTTTTGGTAATTGCTAGGGACACCAAAATTCACAGGAATGGTTAAAAAGCTATAATCTTTTAGGGCAGCTTTTTTTTCGCTTTTGTCGACCAGTGTTACCGCGGACTACACTTTGTCCAATAACCGTTTTTTGACGTAGGACTACGTCTTTGTTTACTATACTGGGATGCATTCTGTAAAATTGGAAATGAAACTGGCAAATGTTGCGTCAGATTTCAAACGTTAATAACAGCATAACCTCATGATGGACAACAATAACCAATATGTTGTTGGATAGATAAAATGTGTAACAATTTTTTAAAACGCTAGTTATCATTATTACTTCACTGCTCAACGGTGAAAATTGATAAAAAGTTACAGGGAAACTTACGCGAACAATGAACCATGCATGCGCGCATCCCTAGCACAGACGACGTGAATGGACACCATCCGTTCCCCGTGATATTCTCTGTATCAATATCGATATAAATATTGACAGAGTCTCCCCGTCCCAATAGGTCAATTTATTTTTGCTTCGATGAGCTTAGACTAAAATGATGTCTCGAAGGTAAAAGTTTTCCGAAAAGTTTGAAACAATCCCCAATCTTGAACAATTTCTAAACCTGCTATCAAAACCTCATAAAAACTGATGTCTTGAAAGAAAACATGCCGGTGGAAGCAACAGTACCAGTGGAGTGAAGAACCGCAGGTCTCTCGTCGTCTATGATTGCAGCGGTACTCTTCTATTCGTCCATTTCAGCGGTACACTTCTATTTGTACTGCAGCGGTACTATTCATATTGCACTGGTACACTTTTGTGCGTACATTTCTATTCGTGTACAATCGAGGAAAAACTGCAATGCTGCTGTTGATGGTGATTGAATGTTTATCTCATAAATATGATTACCATTAACTATTCAACAAGAATTGTAAATTTTGCAACGGATATTTATTCAATTTTATTTTCGATATTCACCAAATAATCGTGACCGGATAGTATCGAAAGAGTAAATTTCGCATAAACACATTTATAGAAGAGTAAGAGCCTGCGAATGCTTGTGAATTTTTGGTTTATTTCCTATGATTCATTAGAATCTCCTTTTACATTTCAAAATGGTTAGATGATATATTATTATTCAAAGCTTTACCATAATAAACGAATGTATATTAGCAGTCTTCGTAATACAGCGAATGTAGTTGTAAGTAAACGAAAAAAATTGTCAAGCAAAAAACGAAAATGGAATTGTTGATTGTTATGATTTTTTTTGCTGGAACTTGTTAATAATTTTGTAAGACATATCTTCTTATGTTTGCCAATTAATTAACCTTCGTAAGGGCTTCTATATTATTTTGAAAGTAAGAACCATATAATAGATTTGATTCAATCAGAGTTAAATAAGACAAAACAATTTGATAAAATAACGTAAGTATTATTGGATTTGGTTTTCGAGGATATAGAGTTAATTTTGACTTTGACTCATTACGCGAAATTCTTGGTGCTTTTTCAACAAGAATGATATGCTTGTGCCTTGTCAAATGCATGTTTTTTGCACAAAAGAATACTGCAGGCTAATACTAATATCGCCAAATATATACGATATTCTTTCGAGTGTTTTTTTTCTTCATCTATTCTTTCGAGTGTTGTTGAATATATTTCAAAAATTTGATTTCCAGGGGAGGCTGAAAATAGAAATACGTACAGTCGCTGAGGCTCTGTATAGTTTGTAACAAAAAATCACCTTATTACAGTGTTTAGTCCCACGTCACCATTTCATACAACCCTAGGGCTGTATACCTTGTAGTATTTCATCTTCCAGACTATCCCGGACCACCCTTTTTCTGTCCCGGACAGTCCGCGAAAGAAACAGAGTGCAGTTTCGAAGACACCAACACATTCACACGTATGTGTCAAAATCACCAAAAAATGTGTCAAAATCGGTCATCTGCATCTAACTGCAACCACAATAAAGATACGAAGATTTGAAATATGGCAAAAAAAAATAAAAAATAGTTCATAACTCATAGTTTTCAAATAATACGAATATAGTATTTTCCAAACAATTGCGTATGCTACTAACAACATTATAGAACATAGTGAATGCCTAGAAAATAGAAAAGAATATGTTTCATCGAAAAATGTGTTTTGACCAGTCTTTTTTTAATAAAAACTCTCTAAGTCAATTTGAGTAAGAGATATGTATACTGTGTCTTGGGCAAAGTTGATCGTATTAGTTTTATCTATAACTTTACCAAAGACATCAACCCTGTTTCTCGTTGAAACAAAAAAAAATTGATTCTGCATCTCCCTTTTAGGGAGATTAATCACAAATCTCATAACACCAAAAGATGCAGGGGGTAACACCTATCAATTCTGCTGAAGTTGTCATTATTTTATATGCAACTTACGTGGAGTTATCAATTAAGTGCGTCAAAATGGGTTTTAAACCACTGTGCATTGTTGTAATGAGGGGTCCAGACAACCAGACAGTACTCTAATATAGAGCGAGATAATGAGCAGTACAACGATTTGAGGCAGTAGACTTCCGTGAATACTATAGCAGTCCTGAATATGAATGTCGTGGCTCAAGCTGTATCAAGAAGTTTTCACCATGTGGCTCGGTTTTGGGCTGTGTTTCGCCAGCTTCCCAGGCGTCTCATCACCTGCAAGTCTCCTTCGATCTGGTCGAGCCATCGTGCACGCTGCGCCCCTCTATTTTTGGTGCCGGCAGGGTTGCTGAAAAGGATCAATTTAACAAAGTTATCGTCCGGCATCTTTACGACATGACCGGCCCACCACAACCTATTGACAGCCAGGCACGTATTCCAGCCTAGCTGCGTCTCTGGATTTCTGTGCTGGTGTTATTGTTGGCGGTCACCAGTGACCCCAAATACACTCGTAGATCGCCTCAAGCTCATCGCCGTCTACAGGGACTTGAGTTGGAAGACTGTTCTTCTCGCTCGCATGTATTTCGTTTTCGACGCATTTATTCGTAGTTCGATGCGTCCGGCTTCGGTTTTCAGTCGTGTGAAAGTTTCCTCCACCGTCGCAAAGTTACGTGTTATGATGTCAAAGTCATCCGTGAAGACTAGAAGCTGTACAGACGTGCCTTTCGTGTCGATGCTCGCCCTCCGGATCACACCCTCAAGAGCGATGTTAAACAGCGAACAGAAAAGTCCATCACCTTGTCTTTACTCGGCTAGAGGGTATCCTCGAAACCTCGAAACCTTGATCAATCGAGTCAGTTATCAGTACAGATATCCGGATCTGTTATCGTGCATAGTGCCATAGCTGTTTTCGATCGACTGTATCATAGGACACCGTGGAGTCGATGAAGATATGAAGTGTGGACACGTTGTACCTGCGACATTTCTGTAAGATCTGTATTCTGAGAATCTGTAAGAGTATTTTGTAGGCGAGATATTGTGGTAGTTGCGACACTTCAGCTTTCGCCCTTCTTCTAGATGAGGCAGATGACTCCCTTCACCCATTCGTCTAGGTGTTTTTTCTCCCAAATACTGAAAATGACCCATTGTAGCGCTCTAACCTACGCCTCTCTCCAATGTTCAAAGAGCTCGTTCGACAGTCCGTCTTTACCTGTGGCTTTGTTGTTCTTCAGCTTCTTGATCTCACAAAACACTTCATGAACATCGGGGGCTGGTACTCGGTCATCTCCTGCTGGTGCTCCTTGGTCAGATCCTGCTCCGCTTCTGTTTCCTTTATCAGGTGTTCATCGAGGTACTCCTTCCAGCTGTTGATCACCTCGCTGGCATTCACGAGAAGGTTCCCATCCGCGTCGTTGCACATAGCTTGCGGCACATAGCATCTGCGAGACTGGTTCACCTACCCATAGAACTTCCGTGTATCATTAGCACAGTACAGCTGCTTCAGTTCCTCATGTTCACGATCCTCTTGCTGACACTTGTTTCCACGTTGCATCCGGTTGAGCACGTTTCGTGAAACTGTTGGTGATGAATGGAGTAAGACACAGCAGATTAATGGCAGTGAAGCGACCGGCTGTGAACCAATGTTGGCCTTGCAGTGAACGAGTACTTACTTACTTTAGCAGCCTAGAGCCGTGATGGCTCGTGCCATATCACTCTTCTCAGTCTTGGGCTTCCCGTCGTCAATTTCATAGGGGTCTCGACACTCGTAGATCCGCTTCAACCTAGTCAAGCCACCTAGCACATTGGGTCCCTCTGTTTCTGGTGCCTTAAAAAAACGATTCTACCATACTGTATTCTGGCATCCTCGCGACATGTCCATCGCAGCCTCCCAACCTTCTTCAGGTGCACAAGGGGAATTTCTCTAAGTAGTGCCTACAGCTCGCGATTCATACACCTGCGCCAATCTCTGCTCTCGGTTTGTACTCCACCAAATATTGTCCGCTACACTTTCCGTTCAAATGCGGCCAGTGCGCGTAAGTCTTTCGTAAGCAGCGTCACGGTTTCAAGTCCAGAGAGAACTACTGGTATGATTAGAGTTTTGTATACGTCAATTTCATGCGGCGGCTGAATCAAGGCGTCCCGCGAAGGCCAAAGTAGGCCCGATTTCCAGCTTGAATACGTCGTTGGATCTCCTTACTTGTGTTACCAGAGATCCCAAGAATACGAACTCATCTACCACTTCAAGTTCATCGCCGTTCATGCCATCGCCGTCCGTGGGAGGCGAATGTTGATTTCTCTGAGTCTCGCCCTTTCATGTACTTGCTTTCCGACGCATTAATTTCTAGTCCAACTCTCCTAGCCTCCATTTTTAATCTGGCGTCAATTGCCTTCGCCGCTCAAAACATTTTTTGTACATAAAAAAAAGGAGAATTCAGAACTCGGCTTTGATTCTAACTTCGAACACGTCAATGCTAATCGCTAAGAGATAGATAGGCAAACCGTCTAAACACTAATTGTCACCCAAGGATGGTCAAAACCGCGTCAGAGAATTATCATGAGAAAATCCTATTCGATTCTGATCACGCATGATATGCGATGTTTTGTAGCGTCTCTCGAGAAGAGAACTGATGTGACAAATAAATCACCAAAAGAATACTCCGTGAACTTCATAGCCTGTTAAGTGCATGCGAGTTTGTCGTCGCTTGTTCATACGCTGTTTGATTTTCTCATCTGCTCCAATCGGTAATCCATTTTCATCTCCATATCCGATCGAGTCGTGAAATGAAAATATTTGGTTTTTATCATCTTGTGAGTGAGAGTGTTTCGACATCAGCTTACATACACACATCAGTGAACAAAACTTCTATGCAAACAAAGCCGAAAAACATCGGTACATTGAGTTATTTTAGGACAATAGCAAGCAACATTATCTTAAACGATGAAAAATCTATTTTACTGACAATACTTGCGACTCAGAAAGAAAGGGGGATAACTGTTCAAGCGATCGCAACCATTTCTCTCTTCCGATAATTATCGTCTCGCGATTTTTCTCTTTTGTATTGGCACTTCAATTCTATCAGAGAAGTGTGAGTCATCGGTTTATACTATTGGAAATTCATTTTCTGAATGAAATCAATTATCTCAGCGAATCTTCGAATTTGTTCACTCGGACTGTCATATCGTACCAACGATAATTGTCACAATCGACTGAGAGACGAAGTTGACTCACACGCAGAAAATAATTGAATGTTTATCGCTGATCACCATCATTGATTGTCACTTCTTCCAACGTCTTCTAATTTGCTGGAAGTGATCCTACAGTAGAGAGCCATACATCACTGGATGAAGGACATTCCAAGGAACGAAGTGGTACGACGAAAGCCTTCGTCTCTTCGAAATCTTAGCAATGCATAAAACTTTGAGATCAGGTGTAATTCAAAAAAATCAGAAAAATCAGCTTGCTGTTTTTCAATTCGAAAACCTACTGACTCGACGATCCATTCACTTCTTAGACATTAGGTATAAACAACTTTTTCCATATAAGAAATTTTATGCTTTTTTTCGGCCAAAAAAGTAAAGCTTTAACCGCTTGGAGACACGACTTCCGGAAGTCCGATTGCGGAGAAAATAAATGTTTCTAGATTGTTTTTATTAAACAAATTCTACTGAGAGAAAAAAATTGGTGTTCCAAATTTTCAGCCTGTCCTTTTATAGCTTTTAATTTCCTGACTTTGAAAACTTTATGGCTTTTTTGTTGCCTACTGCGCTTAAAAAATATTTAAAGTGGGACATGTTTCCTGGAATTGCTCATATTATCACCTAGTATTAAAAATCGAACATCTTCAATGCTTTTTGCAGTTCACCCTGTCATTCAGGTGCCGAACCAACTGGTTGGTGCGCCTCTCGGCACTGACGTATCAATCGAGTGTCAAGTGGAGGCATCTCCAAAATCCATCAACTACTGGGTGAAAGATACAGGTAACTATCACTTTCAGAAATCATTAACAGATACAATCTATATGATTCACTTTGTATTATTTACATTGTCGTTCTTCAAACCATTCCACAAAGGAGAAATGATAGTATCGTCCCCAAAATATCACGTGCAGGACACTCCCAAGTCGTTGTATGAAACGAAGATGACAATGACGGTTCGATCGTTCCAGAAAGAGGACGTGGGCTCCTACCGATGCATTGCGAAGAACTCGCTCGGCGAAGTCGACAGTAGTATCCGATTGTATGGTAAGTATTTCGCGCAAGTGCATACGAAAACTTTTAACAAATTGACCAAAAGAGAACTTAGTTCAGTGAAAAAATATGCACTTAAATATGAAAAATAAACAAAAGGACGAAACAGATTAAAATGGTGAATAAAGTAATAAATAACGATCACAATCATCAAATATTGTAAAAACAAAAAGTCGCATGAACTAACGGAATAATTGATGACAGAGTATTGGGTTACAAAATTGAATAAAGAAGACAAAATTAACTAAGGACAAAAGAGTCTAAAGATGATAATTAATAATACTATAACACCTACACTCTATTTGGCTTTTAATAGTTTCGCGATTCCTTCATAATCCTCAATACTATTATTTTCCAGAAATCCCAGGGCCGAATCGCAAAGTGTATTCACCAAAGTACGGAACCGATCAGAATGATATTGTTAAACCTGGCCAAACGGGCGCTGGAAGTAAATCGAAGCTGTCCTACCCACCGGACGATGAAGAGCAGCAGTACGGTGGTGGTTCGGCCGAAGATTTCGACGAGGTTATTGACACAATACAACACCAGCATCATCACCATCACCAGTTGCAGCAGCAGCATCACGGAGGAGGTCGCCCAACGGCCCGATCGCCATTCGGCTCGTTGGATCATCCGAACAGCATCAACGGTGTGGTTATCGGTAGCCGCGGAAGCAATGGCGGCTCCAGTGGAGCCTCTGGCGGCAATAACGGAAACAACAAAAATCTGATAGCACTGATGAATGACATCGGTACGAGAAAACCGTTTGTTATTCCGCCCGGTCGGGGGGTCGACGGAAGTCTAGAAGGTAACAACGGCGTTCGGGGACGGCTCATCGGCACTGCGGATTCCGAAGCGGTGTTTCGATTGCTGCTGGTTCTTCTGGGCAGCGGTTGGTTCGCGATTTATTGTCGACGGCACCTAGGGTAGGAAAGAATGACAGCAGCAGGTATGAGTACTAAAATGAATAGGTTCTCTTAGACTAGCACCTCTATTGACACAGGGAGCAACAGGGGACAAAGTCTGCTCTAAAATTTAGAATAACGCTTCGGGACCGGTAACAGGCATTGTTCTGGTTTGTTACCGAACTGTATTTATATATGATGAATAGACGGGGAAAATATATCTTCACAGGGCAATGTTAATAAAGAGCGAGAAGCGGGTTCGCTGTGTATATTGGATGTAAATTGGGATAGTAATTGAGGGACGTTTAGATAAGATAAGATAGTGTATGTTGCGGACGCAACTAAAATAACAAAAGGCCAAATGTTAGTTTCCCGTTTTTGTTGCGCGGTATATGTTAATATATGTATCACTATCACTGCATGCGCGGAGAGAAAAAAAGCATTCTTTGTAAAAAGTTAGTTCGTTGCTATCAGTGAGATTTGAAGAGAAAAGATTGTCGCACATTCGTTGCTAAACTTGTTGCAGCAGTAAATATCCTTCCGGGAAAATTACTTGTTTGCCTTGAACAAGTAATGCTTATACAGTATCCTAATCAATATTCGATATTTTTTTCAATGAAATATCCAGAAAAAAAAACACAACTGAGAATAATGTCTTATGCTATGATGAATTTCGACTACTTTAGCTACAAAAGATGCAGTAATCTTATTCCACAGACAAAAAAGGAATTTCACGCAAACTCGGCTATGGAGTTGGCGACATTTTCTCGTATTTCAATGAAACTTTGTGAGTTTGATGACTTAAATTATTTTTTCGATTCTTGTTGCTCAAAAACTATTTGCTAAATCTCAAATCAATAAGGCCATAAAATAAAAAAGGAATTTTTAACGACCTGACTGTAAGGAGCTAAATTAAATGAAATGCATTTGCTTCGAAAGCCTTTTTTATAGATGTTTTGATTTAATATCCTTAAAGCGCACACTGCAAAATGTACAATTTAAAAGAAAAAAACTTTTTCGTGTTGCGTTTTTTTCGGCAAATTTCGTGCCTAATATTTTTTTTTTATTTTTTAGACAACTTTCTGAATACTGCGTACTAAAACGTTACTTCATTGAATAAACACTCATTCTTTCCAAAGCATCCTTTCTAAATGCGCATTATTGATACGAAGAAAACTTTGTCTTTGTGAGCACAAATTAGTATATAATTTCAGTTTTTTCACCATTTTCTACAATATACGTTTTTGAAAAAAAGCAGTTCTCAGCGTAAAAAATAGGAAAAACTAATATTTTTAACAAAAAACCCCTTAAATTACCGAATCACCAAACTCACACATGTCACTGAAATAAAAGAGAGTGAATCGGCACAAAACCCCTCTATACAGTTTTACACTTTCAGCTAATAGTTCGGCGCCAACTGGCTTCATACGGTATGCAGGTCTGAGGGATTCATTTACACAAGATCTATAAATCTCCTACCAATGACGCTGCTGCTGCGGATGCGTTTCGTGGCGACTGGCTGCCCGCCGGGTTTCTTTTGTTATTTTGCGGTTCAGCAGATAATGTCTTCCTTTCGTTTTCTATTCTGCAGTCAAGTGCCGTTCGCCTCCAGCCCGGGGTAGGAGAAAAACTTTTACAGCTGGAATTTCCTGCGGCTTTTCACTTTGTCCCATGTTGGGGAGAGGACGGTGGATCAGCCGGTGACGGCATATCTTCGAAATTCTGTCTGTTCACCCATGCAGCGAGTCAATGGAGTGTTAAGTGCGCAGATAATTTCCTCACATTTTTCGATTTGGACACTTTTTCTTCGAGGTTTGAAAACTTACATAGTGACGCACTTAATAAAAATCTATACTCATTACAATTCACTAGCAGGGGATTAGAGCTTTTTTCAATTAGAGTAAACATTTAACTAGCTTTGTTAATATCGACTAATGTACACATGCAATTCATCAATTTCAGTTAATGCTTGCTCATTGGACCACACAACTGTCGACCCTGTTTAACCCCTCTCGGTCGCCCGCAGTACTTCATCAGTTAATCAGTTATCCAATCATCAATTTCCGTCTTCATTACCCTTTCGAACAACACCATAAACTGTGATTTAGCTCAAGTTTCCCAGCTTTCCGTTTCTGGTGATAATCCTACCACCTCCCTAACTTTTGTCATCCATCGTTACCCCTGAAATCATGTGGGCGTAAAATTACTCGGAAATCCCACTCCGTCTCTCTAATTCGCTCGATGAGTGAAGCTCAATGATAATGACTTCATAATTAAAATATAATTATCATATCATATTGTGCCATTTAATACCGACATCCTTCCAGTCTGGTCGTTTGCCATCGTCGTGACAGGATTCGTTGACTGTGTTACTACACGCAGCCAGACCGTCCGTCGCACTAACGATGACGACGACAATAAAGACGAAGGCCAATTCCTTCTTTGATAGCAGCAATGTAGGCTCAGTATAGTAATCCGGCCGCATCGTTCACCTGATTCCTCTCTCATCTCGGTATCAGGTGGCATTTTCAAAACCCAAGACGACACAACTTTAACGAGCTGCTAAAGCGAAGCTTCAATAACTGAGTTTGTTCGGTTGCCTCCGACAGAAGGTGTTATTTGGAGGTCTCTGCGGTTTCTGTTACCTTTCCTCCCTAGATCAACTGGTGCTGTGATTGTTTCGATAATTTTAAGCTCATTTGTCGGATTACTAAAATTTGTAGAACTGTTAAACAGTTTTGATAATTTTCTCGTAATTTGTTAGTGAGGCCTTTCGATTGATTTGAACATCCTGCTTTTGAATTAGATAAATCCCAGTCTGAAGATAATTCTTCAACTATTGAGTTGAAATCAAAGAGATGTTCTGTTCTATCTCCCACGTTTGACGTCCACGCAAAAGTTGGATAGTACATATCTATATCAATATTGCACGAAATTTTCGCAATTTTTCATTAGTTTTAATACCTGGTATTAAATATGTCATGTTTATCAGTCATATCGTTTACTTATTTGGATTTAAAATTGTATGGAATTTAAGCAAGTCTTCTGGGTGTATATCATAATAATAGCGGAATTAAGCCAACAGTAAAAAAGTGCAATAAAAAAAATCGCACCGTAGTCGAGCTCAACACACAAAATTCATAACAATTTTCTGCTGCGCTAAAAAACAATATCAGCTTTGCAATGTCAACCATTGTTTATATAAGTTTCAAGGTTGGAATCACTTGGCTGAGACGTGAGATATATAGACAAATGTGAAATGAACAGACTTTACGTGTTCTCAAACAGACACATTTTTTTCCTTCAGTTGTTCACATGTAATATACAGGGTGCGTGACGAATTTTTGCAGTAAATTTCGCGCAGCAATTTCTCATGCATGCGGAACAAGATTTAGATATTTCTGGCAGCATTGTTAGATGCCAGATATAAACAAATAGTAATCGGTCAGGCATCGTCCTTTTATTGCGCGCCGGAGCAAATATTTGATTCGATCGGTAAAAATGACCCGTGACCGGTGAAGAAGATTGCTTCTGGCCATTATGTCATCTTTTAACAAGACGAAGCACAGCATGAAACATGATAAAACATGTAAGCGACACTTTCCGAGAGCGCCTAACAACAGTCATGAAAAAAGGAGGTGGCTTTTTTGAATGAAATGATTTACAAATCCATATATTAAGGAAAATTTAGAACACAAAGCATTTATTGCATGCATATACGACAACCTGGTGTAAATTTTCTAAAACTTGTCGTTTACTACAAAAATTCACGAACTTGATTATTTCTTTCACTATTATGGCTACATAGATCATAGATATCTTATGCCGAATACAGGATAAGCATCCATTAAACTCGGTCTTGGGCTGCTCCTCTCTAGTCTCACCTCGGGCATCCTCGTCAACAGCACATACACGCGGGCGGAGTCTGCCTCGAATTCATCGGCCTCTCTGCGGGTCTCTGCTGCATGTGATCATTGGCGGTCGCTCATCCGCCATACGAGCTACGTGGCCAGCCCACTGTAACCTGACGAGTTTCATCAGCTTGACAATATCAGCGTGTTTGTATACTTCGTACAGCTCGGGTTCATGCGCCTGCGCCACACCCCATTTTCTAGTTTGCCACCGAGTACTGATCGCAGGATTCTACGCTCGAAGACCCCAAGCACTCGTCGATCGGCCTCCTTCCACATGCACGATTCATGTCCGTAGAGCGTCACCGGAATGATCAGTATCCTGTAATTCGCAAATCTCGTGCGGATCTGTAGACTGCTCGGTCTAAGCCGAGTGCACAATCCGTAGAAAGCCCTATTCACTACAGCAATCCGGTTTTTCACTTCGAATCTCACGTCGTTATCACAGGTTACAAGCGTACCAAGATAAACAAGTAATGACGAATCTATCTCCTTCCATCACCACTGCAGCACCAACGCCCGTAGGACAATCACACTCTCTGTCAGCCACCATGTACTTCGTTTGGCAGCGCAGAGTTTAGTGTGTTCTCGAAACTTCTCGAGGACTTATTTCAAGGCGAACATCTGGTCCGTTGTAGATCCTCGTTCCATTCGAAAACCGCACTAGTATTCACCAACAAACGCTTCTTGCAATGGTCTCAATCTATGGAACAGGATGCGGGAGAGAAATCCATCGGTAGTTTTTTCTCAGACTATAATCTTGTGAATTGCACTATATAGCTGCTGGCTCCCGCCTTTGAAAAGTTCGGCCGGTAAACCGCTCTTCAAAGCCATTCAAAGCGTTTTTTTTTTGTATAACTGATTTAAATTGTGACTACATTATTTATCTATAGATAAATCGCTCAAACCTTTGTAGAGGTATGAGGCGAGACCATCATCATCATCATAATCATTTTGTGGTTCTTCAGCTCAGCAAGCTTTTTTCACTTCATTCAAGATTAGTGGATGCACAGCTTGTCCATTCTCTTGAATTTATCTCCTGTTCTCCTCGATAAACCCTGCCTCTCTCATCGTTCAACACAACTTCCAAGTGTTGTTTTCAACGCTTGGCCGCCTGCGGCTTATAGATAATCAGGTTCCCTTCACTGTCATTACACATGACACCCTAAAGAAGCTCCTCGTGTCGTGCCATTTTATAATTCTCGACCCCCGCGAGGACGGCGGCCGTAGTGTTCACATTTCTTCCGGCGGTGAAGCCGCTTTTCATTTCATTAGTTCCATGGGCGCAACTGAGGAAAATTTCTTGGGGGGGCTAGTTTTCATAAATTTCATTTAAAAAATATAAAAAAGAGTTACAATGCGCCTATTCAAAAACACATAACATAGTGTCGTAACAGAAGACAAAATCACTTCAATCGGGAATAAATCTCCGAAGATGTATTGAATATCTTGACCACCTCTTTCAGCTGACGCTGATTCGATATTGAGGAGAACTAGATTTGGTAAACGGCTGGGCAGTGCGTACCAGCAGTACACCCGTGCTAGTCTGCATAAAAAAGATCCCAGTGTGGTCCAAGGCATAATACCATATTTCTAACTCCACGTGGAACCGATTGAAATATGAGCAACCAAGAGAAGATTGGGGAACCGGGGTGAACTTAGTCGCTGACAGGGAAGCGGTAGTTGTTCTCCTTGGAGAGCAGCTTGTCTGAGCGTCTGTTTTCCAGGATAGGGGCGGCTCGAACAGCGACTGATCCGGAACGGACGGTGAACTATGAAATGCGGTGTCTCGCCTCTATACCCAAGACGGCGGCTCCGTCGCGAGACTAGGTATCGCAGCCCTAGTAAAGCAGCATGCTAAAATAAACATACTACGAACGATCAAGAATTGAAAACGAACCGAAATTACCCGCAATGATCTAGTGACGAAATAAGACGACGATTAGAAGCTCGGTACATATAACAGTAGAACGCTTAACGCCCCAGATGCCGACCGGATTCTGCTGAATCAGCTAGAAGTTCACCAGTTCGGCATCGTTGCGCTCCAGGAGCTTTACCGGAAAGGAGAGAAGGTATGGCGAATTTGTGGCCGCAGGGCACAGTTTTACCAGAGCAGAGGGTGGGACAAACAATGAGCTGGGTACCGGCTTTATAGTGCTGGGCAGGATGCAGAGTCGTGCGATCAAGTGGCAGGCGTTCAGCGACACGTTGTGTTTGTTGAGAATAAAAGGCCGGTTCTACAACTACACCATCCCCAATGCCTACTGCCCTCACGAAAGACGTCCCGATATAGAGAAAGAAACGTCCTACGCACAGCTGGGGAAACTCTACGATAGCTGCTCGCGTAGAGACATCGAGATCGTCACTGGGGACATGAACGCTCAGGTCGGTAGGGAAGACATATATAAGCAGGTGATTAGCCCGCACAGCCTGCACACCGGCACCGGGGGCTGTAGCCCCCCCTAGCCCCCCCGTAGTTGCGCCCATGATTAGTTCGTTTTTTCTATGTGGTGTGATTATCCTTTGTTTACCTAACAACTTTACCAAAAATCGCATTTTGATGAAATAAGTTTCTCCCTGTTTCATTAGCAATATATCGATATGTGATTTTGACAATCCCATTACCATTACCTCCCATTACCAACAATCCACATTACACCATTAATAAGTCGAACAAAAAAATGCAAACCCTTCATCTGCAGGAACATCAACAAATTCATAACATTCCATGCTGCAGAATATCACATCATCGCCAGCCCAAGCAGCAATTGCTTCTACTGCACTAAACATTAACTGGGACCTCGGTCGGGTTCGGCTTCTGCCGCGGAAAATTGCGTTGCATCCGTGTCTGCGACCGGTAGCTAGCTGCCATCCGCACGGAGACAGTTTTGGCATTTTAAATTTCACTATTCACTGAGCCTCAAATTTTAAAATTTAATTTAATTTGAATAAGATGAGACAGCCACTCCGAGGTCGGTTTGTGGCTTCCGGTGCGAAAACGAAACAAGGACGGAACGGGAAAGTGGGGCTTGGCTCGGGCTTTTCCGCAATGTCGACTCTCGTAGTGCGGAAAGATGATGACGATGCTGCTGTTGGAAGCGATAGTGCGACGGATGATGGATGGTGATGACAATAGGCGGTTCTCTGTAGAAGCGTTTATAAAGTAAAATTTTTATGGTGAGTTATGAAAAAAATGGAAGCTTGAATTACTCTTTAGTACGCGATTTCGATGAAAGTTTCCAATTCGAAAATTTTGTATTTTTGCAAGTATTTTTAAATCTTGCTTTGAAAACAACCCTATTGCTGGCAGGAGTTTATCACACTTGTCTACAAAAAAAACTGGACAATGGTGACAAAACCCGTGCATAATGATATTCTGCAACGACAGCGAAAGTGTGACAGAACAGTCTGCAGGTTGTGAACATGTCTGTCGGGCAAATCAAGGAATTCATGAACACATACTAACAGACATAACACTTCGGACAAATTGCCGAAAAAATATCGCTCGGAAGACGCTCGTATACGAAAATAACACCAGCAGTCTTTGGGTGCGTTCTTTATATCAACAACAGCACCAGCGTACACGCAAAAGTTGGACAGTGTGTAACCACATCAATATTGCGTCTTTTCAGAGCTTCTTTTGGACTGTTTCGGAACCAGTACAATGTGTGTTGTTCATAACGCATTTGGTGCTCTAGCGAATGTTCAATGCATTGGACGGCTTAAAATCAAAACACTTTTGAAGTTTTAACCGGTGCTAGTATTGCCATGATGATTTGTACTGGTATTGGTAATATTTTTCATAATGCTGCTATTGTTAAAGCAGTGCAAGCAGTAATCAATGCTGATGATCTTGGTATTGACAAAGTTAATGCAAATATGAACTGATCGATTCACTATCATGAATCCGGTTATTCAAAAACATCATCGAATCAATAACAATTGAAAAGACTTTGGGTTTGTTCAAAACATTTTGCATTTAACGACGACTCTGGTATTATTCATATGCATTCGGTTCCACGTTACTGGCACCAGCGTCAGTAAATTCTGTTGCAACGAGGCTCGCTATTGGCTGTTTCGGTTGCTGACGCACCGACTCGCGAAAGTAACCAGCAATTTTTTGTGCACCCCAAAACTGATCGTTTGCCCAAAACCGAAGTCTACCGAAACACCACGACTTTGTGTGTATTATACATATTCTAATTTCGATCTCTGTCAATGTATTTATTACACAACTGTTGCGTTCAGGGTTGCCACATTTAAATCTGTATTTTCCTTTGAAAAAATCTGAACATCTGTATCTGGAACAAAAAAATCTGTATTGCCTAAACATAGAGAACTTTGTATTTTTTATTGCCTTTCTCCTAGAAAGGTATAGCAATCACTGAAAAAAACAAAGGTATAAAAGTGCTCCAAAGGGTCGAATCTCGTATATCAATCGACTTAGTTCGACGAGCTGAGCATATTCTGTATGTATGTATGTGTGTGTGTGTGTGTGTGTGTGTGTGTGTGTGTGTGTGTGTGTATGTAACGGTCTCCCAATCTCACTCGATTTTCTCAGAGATGGCTGGACCGATTTTCATGAAACTAATTGCAAATGAAAGGTCTAGTTGCCCCATAAGACCCTATTGAATTTTATTGTAATCGGATTTTTAGTTTCGAGGTTATATATCAAAATGTGAAAATCACAAAACTTCATTATCTCAGAAACTACAAAACCGATTTGAACAAAATTGGTATCAAAAGAACGGGCTTGTTTTTTGAACCATTTATGGAATAATTTTATAATTATTGGACATGGAGTTCAAAATTTATGCAAAGAACCGTGTTTCAAACATTTTTTAAACTTACTCACTTTTCTCGGACTTTAACTTTGTCCGTTATGTATAATAATGGGAAATCAGGCTATGACAAGACCATGTTTCTAAGACTGTTTGAACTCACCCACTTTTTTCAGAGATGGATGGACCGATTTTCACAAAATAAGTTGCAATAGAAAGGTTTAGTTGCCTGATAAAACCCTATTGAATTTCATTATAATCAGACTGTAACTTTGTCTGTTATGTATCAATATGTAAAAATTATGAAACTCCATTATCTCAAAAACTACACAACCGATTTGAACAAAATAGGTGAACGGACCTTTAAAACCCCTAAATAATGAATTTTATGATGATTGAACATGTAGTTCGAAAGTTATAAAAAGAAACGAAAGCGTTCAGAAAACTTTATCAAATTCACTCGTTTTGCCAAAGATGGCATCACTGATTTCAACAGTCTTAGTTTTAAATTGAAGGTTTAGTTGCTTTATTGGTACCCATTTAATTTGATTATAACATTGGTTGACAAAATCGAAAGAAATGCTGCTCTAAAGCTCATAATAGTTGCCTTAGAAAGAGAAAAATTCACAGGAAAAGCTTTAATATTTCATTTATTCCTAATTCGACCTTCGTGGCAACACTTGTGTTGACCAGTGTAGTCGGACTTTTATTTTATCCATTATGTGGTAAATTGTAAAAATATTGAAAATCTCTTCTCTCAAAGATTACACGACTTATTTAAAGAAAACAGGTGTCGCAAATTCGGATTTCAAAATGAAGTATGAAGATGATTCCTGGTCTCTGAGCCTCATCCCGGGTACTGAAAAACTCACATTGGGTAATGTTTGTCCCTTTTAGACTGATAGAAACCGGAAGCTACTGTCTAGAAATTAAAATGGCGTCTGAAGATGATTTCTGGCCTCAGGGTATCATACCGCTTCCCCAAATCGTATTGGATGATATTTTACACGTTAGGCTGTTGATCGGAAACTGTCGCCATCTTCGCCATAAAAATACCCAGATTAGGTAGTTCGGCAATTTTATGATGGATTTCATGATTTTATGATTATCAGGCAACCAGAAGTGGTCATCTGAATCAAAAATGGGGGTTGAGGTCGGATTCTGGCCACTGGGTAAAGGGTATAACCCAGGTTTCAAGAACCCTTATTGATTGGTATTTTGCCCTTCATTGGATGCCCCTCAGAAACGATCAGTGAAATCAACTGCGTTAAAGAATTTCGTTTTCACTGATAAGATCATTCAAATTAATGTATAAGGAACAACATTTAATTATACATCAAATCGCATCATATAGTTGAAAGAATTTAATGTTGTTTGCCTGTATATGTGTTAATTTATATTCATATCGTCGGTTTCGTGCAACACTGGCACAACTCAAAAAACATAGTTTCGAGAAAAACGCGTTTGAAAATTTGCGTCGAAAATTTATTTTTCGATTTTCAAGAAAACTTTAAAGTTTAAGATTACCAATCCTTATTCAACACCTTTGGGTCTATTATGCACATATTACGTGCTCACGTTGTCCAAGTTAAAACCTTATTTTTACTAACTTTATGGAGAAATTTCGATTTGTGCAGCAAAGGCACTTCTACTCATAACTCTGTAATTTTTGTGATTTTCGAAATGGGATTTCGTGTAATGAAACTTAGCAGTATTTGGCATCGTTCGCCATCAAAAACTCAAAAATGCAAATTTTTGAGTTGTGACAGTGTTGCACGAAGCCGATGATATGTTAAATTTTAATTGTTCGGTATAGTTGTGCTGTTGGCTACCAAAAATTTGTTGTTTAGAATGAATAACAAATCCAGTAGAAATAATCAAGGTGTATTTTTTAAGTGTTGGAGTAAATCTATTTAAACAAATTATAAGTTCGAAGGAGACAGGCTGGGTCTGGGTTGTGACAGTGTTGCACGAAGCCGATGATATGTTAAATTTTAAATGTTCGGTATAGTTGTGCTGTTGGCTACCAAAAATTTGTTGTTTAGAATGAATAACAAATCCAGTAGAAATAATCAAGGTGTATTTTTTAAGTGTTGGAGTAAATCTATTTAAACAAATTATAAGTTCGAAGGAGACAGGCTGGGTCTCACCGCTTGGTGGATTAATTTAGGTTTAATGGTACATTTACCAAATCCGTTTTTGAGCTGAAACGTGTGAGAAATTGCAAACATATTCAATTTGCCCAATATTTAATGCATTAAAATTTGGAGTGTTCATAAAAAATTAGTATCGATTTAGAGAAATTTGTACTTTTTGACGGAAATCTGTATATCTGTATAAACAGATTCTGTAACGTTACTTCGTCCAAAACCTAAGTTAATCCACCTAGCGGTCAGACCCAGCCTTTCTCATTCAATTTTTTATTTGTATAAATAGATTTACATGAACGCTTCAATCCAATAAATGTATATTCACTCTTTAGGTTCTAAAATATTGATGTTGTAATCTTTACATATAAAAATGCAGTCAAGTCTGTATGTCTGTCTGATCCATATAGGCCCGAAAACTACTGAACCGATCGACGTGAACATTTGTATGTAGGGGTTTTTGGTGCCGATAAAGGTTCCTATGATAGTTTGAGACCCCTCCCTCTCCTGGAAGGGAGGGGTCCCATACAAATGAAACATAAATTTCTGCACAACTCAAGAACAAACCAAGCAAATGAAACCGAATTTGGCATGTGGATGTTTTAAGGGGTAACTAATATGTCCATAATAGTTGGATGAAACACAAATTTGTGCACATCTCGAGAACAAATCAACCAAATGGAACAAAATTTGGCAGGTAAATGTTTTAAGTGGTAACAAATATGTACATAATGGTTTGAAACCCGACTCCCTCTTCTATAAGGGAGGGATCCCATGAAAATGAAACACAAATTTCGCACAGCTCAAGAACCAATCAAGAAAATACAACCAAATTTGGTATGTGAATGTTTTTAGAGTTAACAAATATGTCCAAAATGGTTTGACGCCCCCCCCCCCTCTTCTGCAAGTACATGTTTCTTCACAAATTTCTGCACATCTCGCGAACTAATCAACTAAATGGGACCATATTGGCAGGTGAATGGTTTTAGTGGTAACAAATATGTTCCATAATCGACTTCAGACAACATTTTGGATTGTAAGATGGCAACTTCCGGTATCTGGAAAACAGCCGAAAATGGCCGATTTCCACCCAATATAATAATATCCGGATCTAGAATAATACACAGGAGCTCAAATCGACCACAGATAGCATTTTAAATTCTATGATGGCGACTTTCGGTTTCTGAAAACAGCAGAAAATGACCAAATACCACCCAATATGAGTTTTTCTTTAACCCGTAAAAAGCAAAGCCTTGGTGCTACATTCCGATTCGGAACTTGACCTTCTGTTTACTATACACAGACTTCGTAGCCAACTGTTCAGTGTACAGGACAATTGCGGGGCTAGCGCTACGATCTTACTGACACTAACAGTCTCTCCCGAGTCAAGACTCGAACCTACGACGACTGGCTTGTTAAGCCAGCATCGTACCTCGAGACCAGCTGGGGTCTTTAACCAGTATGCCGTTCAAAATCCAGAAATTGTCTCCAAATGCCATTATGAAATCCAAAATGGCGACTTCCGGTGTCGAAAAAACAGCGGTAAATGACCAAATACCACCCAATATGGGTATTTCCGGAACCGTAATGATGCACTGGAGCCACAAATCGACTTCAGAAAACATTTTGAATTGTAAGATGGCAACTTCCGGTTTCTGGAAAACAGCCTGAAATGGACGATTCCCATTAAATATTAGTATTTCTGGAACCAGAAAGATGCACAGAAGCTAAAAATTGATCACAGACACAATCTTGAATTTTAAGATGGTGACTTCCGGTGTCTGGCAAACAGCCGGAAATGACCAAATACCATTCAATATGAAAGTTTTCGGAACCAGAATTACGCCCAGATGACAGAAATTGATTTCAATTTTAAAGTCCAAAATGATGACTTTCGGCTTCTGAAAAACAGTCCAAAGTGACCAAACATCACCCAATATGAGTTTTTCTTTAACCAGTATCTTAAATACCATTTTGAAATCCAGGATGTCGACTGCCGGTTTGTGAAAAACAGCCTAAAATAAACAAATACTATCCAATATGAGTATCTCTGGAACCAGAATGATCTAAGGAGCTAACAATTGACCTCAGGCACCATTTTGAATTGCTAAATGGCAACTTATAGGCAACAGTCGGAAATGACCGAATAATACTCAATATGGATATTTCCATAAACGTGATGATGCATAGAAACCAAACATTGACCCTGGACACTATTTTGAATTTGAAGACGACCACTTTTAGTTTCTGGAAAACAACCAAAAATACCTCCCAATATGGGTATTTCCGGTGTCAGATCGATGCCAGAAAGTCTGCTGATAATGACAGAATACCACCCAATATAAATATATAGAGAATTAAGGCGATGTACAGAAGCCAAAAGACGAGGATGTTGTCATTTCGATAAAACCAATCATTTCAAACGATTTTTTATTTGACTTTGATCATATCCTATGGCCGATTCGTCGTGCATTTACAGACTTCAAACAAACCGCAAGGAATCAATGAACTTGGAACGTTCAAATAGTACGACACCACATTTAAATTATGTTGAGGCCACATATATCGATCAAAGCAGATATAGTTTTAAATAGTCTTTGAATTTCTCTTCTTTCCATAACTTTTGAGCCACATATCAAATTGTTATGAAGTTTGTTATTTGTATCACTGACACTAGTTATGTTCAAATAAGTCATGTAATCTTTGAGATGATAGACTTTCGTTGTTTTATTAACAATTTAATACATAACGGTTGCTTAAGTTCGATTAAAATCAAATAAAATGGGAACGTGTAGGGCAGCCAAACTTTGAAACCACGTGTTCAATCATAATTCATCAGTTAACCCTTAACTAGCCCGCTCATCTTATAATAATAATCAAATCGGTTGTGTAGTTTCTGAGATAATGAAGTTTCGTGATTTTCACAAGTCGGCACATTACAAATGAGGTAACAGTTCGATTACAGTAAAATTCAATAGGGTCTTCTGAGGCAGCTAGACCATTCATTTGACACTTATTTTGTGGAAATCGGGTCGGCCATTTCTGAGAAAAGTGAGTGAGTCCAAGTAGTCTTCGGAATATGTTCCTTTGCATAGTTGGATTTCACATTTTTAAACATAACAGGCAAAGTAATAGTCCGATTGCAAAACAAATCAATAGGGTCTTATGGGGCAACTAGACCTTCCATTTGACACTGATTTTATGAAAATCGGTTCAGCCATCTCTGAGAAACATGAGTGAGATTAAACAGTCTTCAGAACACGTTTCTTTTCATAACTTTTGAACCACGAGTTCAATCTTTATGAAATTCAAAACTTAAGGGTTTTCTAGGTATCCCGTTCTTTTGAGACCAATTTTGTTCAAATCGGTTGTGTAGTTTCTGAGATATTGATGTTTCATGATTTTCACATTTTTAAACATAACCTCTAAACTAAAAATCCGATTACAATAAAATTCAATAAGGTCTTATGGGGCAACAAGACCTTTCATTTGCAATTAATTTCATGAAAATCGGTCCAGCCATCTCTGAGAACAGTGAGAGCACTTTTATATTTTCGGTTTTGCAAGTGATTGCTATACCTTTCTAGGAGAAAGGCAAAAATCTGTAAACTACAGATTAATCCGTATATGTGGCATCTCTGGTTGCGGTATCCTTTTGACACATTTGTTGTGCAAAGCCAGAGCATTTAATGTGCGTTATGAGAGAACACACCGGTTGATGTAAGCTTCAACTTTTGCGTGTATGTGCGTGTGTTAAATTACTAATATATGTGGCCTCAAATATGAATATCTTATATTAAAAAGTGCTAAAAAAATATTTGAAAAACTGTAAAATTGACGGCGGCTCTGTCCAACATGTATTTTTTTTCTATGTGGTGGCTGTATCGTGCTGTATCAAGAATTTCTCGTTATGCTGCTCGGTTTTGGGCTGTGATTCGTCAGTTCCCCAGGCGTCTCACCATCCGCAAGTCTCCTTCGATATGGTCGAGCCATCGTGCACGCTGCGCCCCTCTATTTCTGGTGCCGGCAGGGTTGCTGAAGAGATGCAATTTCGCAGGGTTGTCGTCCAGCATCCTTACGACGAGACTGGCCCACCGCAACCTTTTGACTTTCGCCAGGTGTGCAATTAGGTTCTCTCCCAGCAGTGCGTGCAGCTCATGGTTCATGCACCGTCGCCATTCTTCATCGTCCGTTTGTACTTCACTGCTGGAAATAAGTATAAAGACAAACGACGTTTGGACTAATTTGTACTGGGTGGTCAGTATTGAACAGAACACATATACACTGCTGATTTATAGTGTAAACTCTCACGCAAAAATGTATTTATTTTCTGGATTGTATATGTTTTAAGATGAATAAGTGCATTACCTTTGTTATGTATGACCTTCGTGGCATAGAAATTATAAGATTTTTCAAAATATTACGATCAAGTTTAGACCATTCTTCTTGAATTGCGCGTTTCAGTTGTCCAGCCGTTTCATACTTCCGTCCATGCTTGAAAATGCTACGCGATAGTAAGCCCCACACGTTTTCTATCGAATTCAAATCGGGACTGCAGGCTGGCCACTCCAAAACAGGGATTCGTGTAGCCTCAAACACTCTTTGGTAGCTTCCGAAGCGTGACAAGCAGCTTTAGGATAATTATAATTGAAAAATCATGTTTTCGTTCATAACATTTTCGGAAAATGGAATTAGAACTTCATCTAACAATTCGCAATACATTTTTGAATTCATCCGTGATGAAATAAAACAAATAGGCGTTTTCCCAAACATGCTAAAACCGGCCCATGTCATCACTGTTCCTCCACCGAAGTTTCGTTTCTCTCTTGTTGGTCTTCTTTGCCATTTATCGTGCCAGAGACTAGTGAAACCATCTGGTCCATCAAGGTTGAATTTCTTCTCGTCACTGAAAGTCACATTTGACCATTCATCTTACCAAAACTGGTACTTTTCAGCGAAAGTAAAACGGGCCATCTTGTGACGAGCCAAAAGTCGTGGTACAGGCGTTGTTTTTGTAAAAACAATATTGGGATCATCGTTTAGAATCTGACGAATCCGACGAATAGATACGGACAGGTTCATTTCTACTCTGATTTCAGCCGAAGACAGTTTCTGGCGGTCACTGGTGACCCCAATTACACGAACTCGTCGACCACCTCAAGCTCATCGTCGTCCACAAAGACTTACGTTGGGAGGCTGATGTTGTTCTCCTTGGAGCCGCTCGCTCGGATGTATTTCGTTTTCGACGCATTTATTAGCAGTCCCATTCGTCTAGCTTTGGTTTTTAGTCGGGCGTAAGTAACTTCGCTGTCGCAAAGTTACGTGTAATGATGTCCAGCCCAGAAGCTGAACAGACCTTGTGAAAATCGTGCCCCTCGTGTCGATACCCGCCCTCCGAATCACACCCTCAAGGGCCATGTTGAACAGCAAACAATAAAGTCCACCTTGTCTTATCACTTGTGGTGGCCTTGATCAGTCGACTCAGTTTATCCGGAAATCCGCTGTCGTGCATGATCTGCCATAGCTTTTCACGATCGACTGTATCATAGGTCGCCGTGAAGTCGATGAAGATGTGATATGTGGGCACGTTGTACTCGCAACATTTCTGTAAGATCTGCCGGATAGAGAAGATTTGGTCCGTGGTGGCCCAGGCTCCCATGAAGTCCGCTTGGTACTGGCTCACGGGCCTCCTGGTTAAAAGTGATAGACGACGGAAAAGGATCTGGCGGCAATGACAAGCGAAATACCGCGAATATATCAGCAATCCAGCTTGTTGCCCTTCTTGTAGATGGGGCAGACAACTCCCTCCATCCATTCGTCTGGCAGTTTTTCCTCCTCCCAAGTCCTGGAAATGACACATTGCAGCACTTCAGCCAACGCCTCCCATGTTTGAAGATCTCGCTCGGCAGTCCACCTTTTACTGCGGCTTTGTTGTTCTTAAACTTCCCGATCTCACGAAAAACTTCATGAACATCGGGGGCTGGCACCCGGTCATCTGCTGCTGGTGCTCCTAGGTCAGTTCCTTCTCCGCTTCTGTTTACTGTATCGCCATTAAGGTGTCCATCGAAGTACTTCATCCACCTGTCGACCACCTGGTCTGAGGATCGTGGTCATGTCGTTCTGTGCCCGTTTATTATTGGACTTGTTCTCTCTAATTGAGCTGCCCAGGACCGGTTCTTCTCATTCACCGCTGCCCCCAACATTCCCCGTCATACCAATCGTTTCTGCCACTCTATACTTCCACTCCTCGCCGTACCGGTCTCCCCGATAGCTGTGCGAATGCTGCAACAGCCGTCCTCGAGAGGTGTTGCGCCTCCGCCGTGAGTAGTATCACTTCGAGCTGTTGCGCATATTTTTCCGCAGCCTGGGAGTCCCAGAGCTGCTGAATGTTGAGCCGCAAAGTTCGGCGATGTCGCGCGTGGTATTCGGTTGACAGTTTCGAGCACAAAGATTGTTACCAATGTAACAAGGAAACAACTTTTCCGAAATTTTAAATCGTGTATTTTGCACACTGCGATTTAAATTTTGTGTTGCGTGTGTTACTCATTTTTTTGTTACATCACATGTACTCACGTTTGTACGTTTCCTACTTCGTAACGCAAATTCAATCAGGATGTTTGAGGTATAACAAATCTATTACAAATGTGATTAGCAATTAGGTACAATTTAGAATTAAATTTTATATCAGCTTACATATGAGCAAACAAATGCATGAATTGGATCCTTCTTATAGTAATCTTTGACTAACCTATAAATTTGATCATATGATTTTAGTTTTACTGTTAATTTAACTTTTTAACATCTTACCGCTTTTGAGCAGCTAGAAATTTACTTTCAACTTAGGCACTAATAAGAATAAATTTTTACTGCCCTGTAATTTTATAAGTTTAACACGTTGCGGAAATCTCCTCTGTCGGTTATCGGCTGCACTCTGCTCCCCTCCGTTATCGCTGGCCAAATGACAGAGATGTCAGTCCGTTCGCTATAGCAGTTTGCTCGCCGTAGCTTGCGGCGATGAAGCACCGCGTCAGCAATGCAATAGAGGAGTAGGTGCGTCGTCACACAGGGTGTGCACGCAACAGTCCCCCCCAGTAGTTGGACCCTGGTCCGGCTCACTTCCTTTTGCACCTACGTCCAATACGGCAATCTTGATTGCAGGTCGCTCGTACATCCCAGCGGCAGTCTGAACGACTGCCGAACGCACTTGTCCATCGATCGATGTTTTGACCGCAATCACCCGGCCTTTGGGCCAACAGTTTCTTGGTAAATGCGGATCTACTATTAATACGATTTCTCCGACAGAAATTCGCTCCCAGCAGCCGCCCATGTGCGGAGACGCAGGTGGATTAAAGTGCCATGTTGTTCTTGGTGTGGTAAATTCCACCATAAACTGGTTTTGGTCCATCTTCGCTACCGCCTCTTCCAGCTCCTTGTCCGCCCCCACGAAATTCGTCCCTCGATCACTAAAAATTTCTATCGAAGTTCCTCTCCGGGCGAAACAATTCCGTAGTGCAAGGATACATGAGCTTGTATCCAGTGTAACAGCCAATTCGATGTGTATTGCCCGTGTAGTCAAACATGTCACAAAGACGCCCCATCGCTTCTCATGATGACGACCAACAACGACGAAAAGGGGTCCAAAAAAATCGACACCCACGAATGAGAATGGTCGAGCAAAAGCAGCTAGTCTTGATTTAGGCAAAGAAGCCATCATCGGGGGAGCAGGAACAGCACGTTGTAATTTACAATCCTGGCATTCCCGATGAACACGTTTATAAACAATGCGAACTCGTGGAATATGGAAACATTTACGAATTTCGTTCACACAGGTCTCATGACTTTGGTGATGATACCGTAAATGAACATCGCGCACGACGAGAGACGTAACCGGATGATCTCGTGGTAGAACGATAGGATACCTGCTGTTCTCGTCTAAATAGACACATTCACCCAGACGACTTCAAATCCGCATAACTGCTTATCGATAAACGGACTGAGCTTGTACAAGCTATTCTTTTTATGAAGACGATGATTGCCTGCTGTAAGTGTCGCTAGTTCATCCCCGTAAACATCTTCTTGTGCCTGCTTGAAGTGGAACATCTCAGCTTTAAAAAGTTCATCTCGGGTTAGTGGTCCACTTGCCGGCTGTTGTTTTTTTCTCTTCAAGCGGAGATTTGTCGCGAAACGTTGTGCAAGCGCCGTAATAAGTCGCAGACGGTTCCAGGAGGAAAAATTTTGTGCTAACAGAAACCGGGGCTTCCCTTCGACGTGGTGTAACATGCTTGGACGGATTTCTTCCATAGTTACCGTGCAATTCAAAGATGATCTGGGCCAGTCTTCTTTGGACTTCCACAAAAACGGTGGCCCAAGAAACCAACGACTCGTTGGTGAAAGATCGAGTTTATTCTTCCGTTTGGTGCCATCATCGGCCACATTGTCCTTAGAACCTAACCACCTCCAGTCGGTGACATCTGGCGCCTCTAGTATCTCGCCCACGCGGAACGCCACAAACTGAGAGTAACGTCGGTGGTCAGATTGCAACCAACACATAACGTCTCGAGCATCGGACCAGAAGAACTGTCGATCGATTTTGATGGAATGTCCCGCCACAATACTTTTGGCTAATCGCGTACCAATCACCGCAGCATGCAGCTCTAATCGGGGGATGGATACGAATTTCAAAGGTGCTACCCGGGTCTTACTTCCCACTAGGGCGCAGTGGATGGTTCCGTTTTTTTCAAAACGGAAATAAGAAACAGCCGCGTATCCGAGCTCACTAGCATCAACGAACGTATGAAGCTCTATCTCTACTTCGTCGACTTTATTCTCAGCTCGGTAATAGCAACGGGGAATTCCTACTGACTCGAGCTCCGGCAGTGCCCGTAACCATGTACGCCATTTTTCTAGCTCTCTTTCTCCGATTTGTTCATCCCATCCAGTCTTTGCTCTCCAAACCTCCTGGATAAGTATCTTAAGATATATTAAATAATGCGCTATGAGACCTAAAGGATCGTAGATAGCCATCAATGTACGAAGTAAATCCCGCTTGGTTGGAATGGTGATTCCTTCTAGAAGATCCCTGTTGCGGTCTGTGCAAAGTTTGCACCGAAAGTTGTCTGTCTCAGTGTTCCACCACATACCGAGAACCTTTTCCATGGCTAAATCCGAGTTCATTTCCAATGATTTTTCATGTTTAGGCATTTCCCCTAAGCTTGCCAACACTCTTGGTGAGTTAGAAACCCAGTTTCTCATATGGAACCCTCCTTTGCGATGAACATATCAAACCTCCTTCGCTAGTTTTATAGCTTCTTCCTCCGTGTCTACACTGGTCAACATATCATCAACATAGTGCCTACTATGAATAGCCTCGACGGCGGCGGGATACTCACGCGCGAATCGGGATGCGTTTTTATTTAAAACAAAGATCGCTGTGCTAGGTGAACATGTCGCACCGAAGGTTACCACCTGCATAACGTAATCGCAAGGTTCCGTCATGCTCTCGGCAGCGCACCACACAATCCGTTGACTGTCCTCATCTTCAGAATTCATCACGATTTGATGAAACATTTCAGCTACGTCTCCTCCCAGGCCTATCAATCGTTCTCTAAACTTATACAAAACCGGTGGTAAATCGTTTAGCTGATCAGGGCCTTTCATAAGCACGGAGTTCAGTGAAACACCACCGAAGGAAGCTGCCGCATCGAAAACAATCCGCACTTTCCCTGGCTTGTTGGGATTGAACACTGGGAAGATTGGTAAATACCAGGTTCTACTTCCGGTGTTTCGGCTCTCCTCCGAAGTAAGCTTACGAATATATCCTTTGCGTTCGTAATCCGCCATCTTGGACCGCAATATTTCCGCCAGTTCTGGTTCGCGTTCCATCCTTTTTATTAAACAACGATGCCGTCTTAGAGCCACAGAGCGGTTGTTAGGTAAACGTACATCGTCATATTTCCAGAGTAGTCCCACTTGGTAGCGCCCATTTTGGTAACTCGTGATCTCGTGTAGTTTTGAAAGTGCACGTTCATCTTCCTTGGAAAGCAATTGGTTCTGCGGTGCACTAATTCCTAGGCTGTCATTAGCGAAGTATCCCCTCACCATTTCGTGTAAGTCTCTATCGGATTCATATGAGTGGAAGCAGATACTGTAGATATGAGTGACGTTATTTGATGCATGATCATCGTCTGACGAACACGTTCCATAGATCGTCCACCCAAGCCGTGTCTTGACCGCTACTGGTTCATTCGGTTTTCCTTCACGACTCTCCAAAGTATTTATCGGTCGCATATTGTTCATTCCAATCAATATTTTGGGTTGAACATTACTATAAGATTCTATTGATAACCCGTCGAGATGAGAATATTTTCCTTTCAACTTATGGATGGAGAGAGGTTGTGACGGTAGTTTTAATTCTTTAACCGTATAGGCATCAGTTAAATTATTTTTTGATCTATCATTTGTCCCAGAGATACCTAACGAAACACGCATAGCATTGTTTTCATACCGACAAGTATCTGCCGTCCAACGTAAACATAGTGGGTGCTTTTCGCCTTTCAAGTTCAGTTCCTTCGCCAAACAATCTTCCATCAGCGTGAGAGAGGAGCCACTATCCATAAACGCATAAGTGTGCAACTTGATTCCGTTGTTGTATAATATTACAGGAACATACTGAAATATCACAGCTTTTAGTTCCTCCTCGATGAGTGTTGCACGATTTAGTTTCTCGGGAACTGCCAGCGACGGGGTTTTGAAAAGTTTGCGTTTGTTGTGTGAAACCTGACGGCTGTAGTGAAACTGGTTTTTCTTTAGCATCAATGTGCATGAGACGATGGTGCTTGTATACACATCCGTTCTTACCGCATGGTTTTCCAACCTTACACGAGCCTCGGTGACTGCCTAGACAACTACGGCATAGCTTATGCTCGCGGAGTGCAGCCCAACGTGCCGAATGATCCATCGAGGCAAAAAATTTACAGATCTTCACGGATTCACAACTGCCCTTGCAAATTGCACAGCCAACATTTTTTGCGCACTGATTAGGCTCCGAAGTTGTTTCGGTATGCGCATTTAAAAAACCTTCATCCTTACGACTGCGGCGTGAGTTGGTGTCAAAGGATCTCACCAACTATGGCATCGTTACTGTACTTGCTGCTTCTGCCAGTTGGTATAACCAGGCACTAAAGTCTGACAGTGTTACCAGCCGCAGAGACTGACGATGGGTAGCACAGTTCAAACGAATCATTGGCGGTAGCCTGTCAGTCAGGCTGTGTAGTAGAGTTAAATCACATAAATGTTCCTCTAATTCACAAGCCTTCACTGTTGCTACCATGTTGCGAACAGCTAGTGCAAAATCGACGAGTGTACCTGAGCGGTCCGCTTTGGGTGCCGGGAGAGCATTTATTTTCTGGAGAAGTGAGTGAACAATAATTTCGGGACGGCCGAATAGCATTCTTAAGGTTGAGAGTGCGCGTTCCAGGTTGGCGGGATGTAGTAGCTGGCATTTGACTGCTTCGAATGCTTTTCCTTTTAGACACTTCTGTAAGCGGGCCATATTTTCCTCAGCTGAAAATCCACACAAATTTGTCGTGTTCTCATACGTGGCGAAAAACAACGGCCACTCCTCAGGTTCACCACTGAAGATCGGTAATTCTCTGGCAACTGCGTGACGGGCGGCGATTTGACTTTTATTCAGCAACGTTGTTCCCATGACGGTAGGTATTTCGTGCGACTCATATGGATGGCTCTCTTGCAGAGCATCATTTGAGAGACCGGCAAATGAAGCGAACGCGGAACCGTTGGGACGCGGAGGATGCCGAAACGACGCAGTTGGTCGTTGAATGAACTTAGATGGATTCAGTACTGGAATATGCGATCGTTGCTTGGCGCGGGGTGCAGAAAATGTCATAGCACTAGGACAATCGCTAACTACAAACTGGGAGAGTCCAGAAAATTCAGTGGAAAAGCGAGGCGTGTGATTTGCAACTGAATCGTGCGCGATTGGGACGAATGGCGACATATTATTTCTCGAGAAGGGACGAGGTGGCTGCTCATGTTGAGCTGACGATGGATGACTTTTCACGGTGAGATTATTCGGTTCCAACATCAATTGAAACCTTCGCAGGAGAAATTTGTGCTCAAGAGCTACTTGCTCTCTCAGTAATTGGGTACGAAGTTCTGGCGGCAGTTTGTTGATTAAGTCCGGATCCACAGTCGTGTTTTGGTCGGTCAAGTGTCCACCTGGGATTTGAGCAATCGGTGTATGTTGATGAGGTGATAGTGGCGGTCGTGGTGTACGAAGACGGGGTGTCGGTGTACGAGATGATGATGAACGCGGGGAAGGCACTGGTGGCGCCAATGGTCTCGGTGATTTTGGAGCAGGAACTTTAGCACTGGTGCATTCCTGGCAGCTCCAATCTCGATTCGCTACATCTTCTTTTACTCCGACACAATGGAAATGATACCATTGTTCGCAGTCGTCACAACTCACCATTTCTAGGGTATCCGCATCTCGGCAGAACGTGCATGATTGCTCGGTTTCGGAGTTTTTTTCTGCGTTTTCTCTGGGCATCGTCGATGATCCAAAACGAAAATTTTAAAAATGTTACCAATGTAACAAGGAAACAACTTTTCCGAAATTTTAAATCGTGTATTTTGCACACTGCGATTTAAATTTTCCTGAAAGAACGAGTTGCGTGTGTTACTCATTTTTTTGTTACAACACATGTACTCACGTTTGTACGTTTCCTACTTCGTAACGCAAATTCAATCAGGATGTTTGAGGTATAACAAATCTATTACAAATGTGATTAGCAATTAGGTACAATTTAGAATTAAATTTTATATCAGCTTACATATGAGCAAACAAATGCATGAATTGGATCCTTCTTATAGTAATCTTTGACTAACCTATAAATTTTATCATATGATTTTAGTTTTACTGTTAATTTAACTTTTTAACATCTTACCGCTTTTGAGCAGCTAGAAATTTACTTTCAACTTAGGCACTAATAAGAATAAATTTTTACTGCCCTGTAATTTTATAAGTTTAACACGTTGCGGAAATCTCCTCTGTCGGTTATCGGCTGCACTCTGCTCCCCTCCGTTATCGCTGGCCAAATGACAGAGATGTCAGTCCGTTCGCTATAGCAGTTTGCTCGCCGTAGCTTGCGGCGATGAAGCACCGCGTCGGCAATGCAATAGAGGAGTAGGTGCGTCGTCACACAGGGTGTGCACGCAACAAAGATACCGCAACTTTGTAGTGGTCCGAGTCAATATCCGCTCCGCGATTGGGGCGTACGTTTGTAATGTCTGCGAAGAACCGGCCGTCGGTGAGAACATGGTCAATTTGGTTTGCTGTACGTTGGTAAGGTGATCTCCTGGTTTAAAGGATGTCCTTTCGGGGAAAGAATGTACTTCGAACTGCCAGTCCTCGGGAAGCTGCAAAGTTGACACATCGCTGGCCGTTATCGGTCGTCACGATGTGCAACCTGTGGAGGCTGATCACCGGCTTGTATATGTCTTCCCTACCGATCTGAGCATTCATGTCCCCGATGACGATCGTGATGTCTCTACGCGAACTGTGCGTAGAACGCTTCTTTCTCTACATCGAGTCTTCCTTCATGAGGGTAGTGTACACTAAGGATAGTGTAGTTGTAGAACCGGCCTTTTAGTCTCATCAAACATAAGCTACCGCTGCTCGTCTGCCGCTTGATCACACGACTCTGCATCCTGCTCAGCACTATAAAGCCAGTACCCAGCTGATTGGTTGTGCTGCCGCTATGGTAGTACTGTGCCCTGAGGCCACAAATCCTCCGTACCCTCTCTCCTTTCCGGCAAAGCTCCGGGAGCGCAACGATGTAGAAGTGGCGAACCCGGTCGCCACGTTCAGCGATCTACAGGTCCATGTACCTAGCTTCCTATCTTCGTCCTCATTTCGTCGCCTAGGTCGTTGCTGATTGTTCCGGTTCGTATTCAATTCTTGATTGTTTGTAATATTTCAATTTTTCGGCATGCTGTCTTACAGGATGCCCATAGTCTCGCAACGAAGCTGCTGTCTTGAGTGTAGCTGGCGAGACATCGCATTTCATAATTCAGCCGCTCAGGCAAGCTGCCCTCCTAGGAGAACAGCTCTCTCTTCCCTGTCAGCATACGACCAAGTTCCCACCGGTTCACCAATCTTCCCTTGGTTGCTCGTATCCCAGTCAGTACCACGTGGAGATACTTTGGACCACACTGGGGTGTTTTTTTTTTTTTTTTTTTCAATTAGTACGGGTGTACTGCCTAATCCTATCTTCCAGTTCTTCCTATTATCTTCCAGTTATTTCTTTTTTTTTTTTTCAATGTGCATTACTACATTTACTTTATCAAAATAAAAACGTTTTTTTCCAAAAACAATTGATGCTGCATCCATTCATGTTTATTGTTATTTTTACCGAATAGCCATTATTTAATTTCGATTTATTTCAATGTACATAAAGAAATGTTGATTTTCAATGAAGAGCTGTTTCAAATAAAGTCGTCCTATAAATACTAAAATTTGAAACTGGCATTTCTGGTTTGGTAAACACTTTATATTGATTTTCGACTCGGATGAAAATAAGTTTTACTCCGGGTTTTGGATCGAACTTACTCGAATGTAACTATTGAGGAGGAATGTGTCTATTTTATCAGTTATCAAGTAAGTTTGGGCCGATTATAGTTAGAGTTGATAATGATGCTGCATTTATGTGCACCGAAAAGCCTGTAATTTCACATGAAATTTTTCGAGAGTGCTGGGTCGAATAACGTAGTTTAATTTCAATAGAAATTCTTTCATTTTTCGTCAATTTTGATTCATGATCAATCATAAATACTAACATTTTTATTCAACTCTATTCAACTTAAGCCTAACTTGACCCTCTCAAGGGAAAATTCATTTCATATACTGTTGCTTCTAGGAATAGCAAAATTTTGCGACAAACATAAAGTCATCGGATTGATCATTATGAAATGAAAAATTTGGCCGCACGATGAAACAAAAAAAGATCATCAAGGATAAAGCAACAACAACAGAGCTAAATATCATCACAAACCAAATTCTCTTTCGTCTACTATCAATATTATATTATCTTCGCATGAAAGAAGAAAGCAACAAAAAAACTATTACCGTCAGTAATGTACAGTAGACAAGAGCAACCGTTATTGTTGTAGCTGAAAAAAAAACAGACTTTAAAGAGCTTTATGTACATTGTTTGGCATTTACTACAAAAACGGATAGTAGCAAACGATTAAATTTTACCGCATAAATCGCAGACTACTGTCATACATATATTAATTCAGATGAAGTAAGCTGCGAGCATGCTTTAACGAAAAACTATGACAAAGTTGAGCAAATGATCAAACTCTGTGGAATCCACAAGAACCAGTAAAACAATCCCTTGAAGTCAAAAAATATACTATCGTTCCGGAGGAACTGAAACCATAGGAAAGAGGTAGCGTATACTAAATGAGTTCAATAGATAACTGCAAGAAAAAAAACGAAACAATATAATATATCATGTCATGCGGAACAAATTTGGAAATAAAACTTCATTTCAAGTTTGCCAAAAACCCAAACAAAAGTAATCTAAAATAATCAATCGTTCTTACTTTATCGAAAAACGAAATATAACCATACCAATTTATTATGAAATTATAACCCCGACGTAGTGAAACCAAACAGAAATACTTTCAGCCCCTCATGAACAGGTAGAATTTGAAATTCAAACATGTAAAAACAAATTCGGTAAACTTAATTAGGTCCTTTCCTCGTCCAGGCTAAGGTTCAGTAAGAAACGCGGATGAAATTCTGCCAGTGCGGGTGTATCGTTTATGTGTATGCGTATGCTTGTGTTTGTGTGCTCGTGTGTATATGCGCGTGTGGATTCGCCGTGCTGAAACTAGCAATTGCATCTACTTCGGCCTGTTGCACGATGACTGCCCTGATGAGAGTTGATTACAGTAAAACAAACTATACAGAGTAAAAAACAGACAACCAACCTGCAAACCAGTCAGCCAGCCAATAAACCTAGGAGTGCAGCATAAATTGGAAGATTATTTAATAAAAAAAAAAAACATTGTATAACATCGAGAGAAACGATAAAAAACAATATCCTGACTTTTTCTTTTCGGCTTGTGGCCAGAAGGGATGAGCGCTCGCGCTCGCATTTCGGTGGGGTTTAATTCGCTATGGTAACTGATTCCGAAAAGCCTTCCTCTCTCGCTGGTGATGTGGCGTTATGATGGCACGTGTGAAATAACCCCATTCGATAACGGAAATTGATGCAATCAAAACGGGAAACATCGAACGGGTCGTCAATTAAATGTGTTGGTCGGATTCGCCATGTCGATTTCAATGAATGGTAAGTATTTAAATTGCAAATATCTAGGTTATGTAGAGTTGAGCAAAAAAAAATTGGGAATTATATTGTTAATGGTAGTGAGAAAAAAAAAACAGAATCGCCACTTCATACGGCATGTTATTACAAACTGACTCTAGCGCTAACGGAATCGATAGAACCTCAGCCAGCCTCTAGAAGGATTATACAACTTTTTCCGCTCGCCCCAATTAGTATTCAATCCATCAGCTGACCTATTAATCAGCCGAGACGCGTCGCAGCTTAGTCAATTTATTTTAGAGCATCTAAAGAGGGGAGAAGGGTTTGGCAAATTCACACAGATTAAGTACTGAGTTTCGCGTCCATAGACAGTTACGGACAGAAACAAAAAGGAAAAAGTTATACTCTGTTACAAATTGAATCCGACAATGTGGCAGTCCCTTTCGTCGTCTTTCTGTTGACATGGCGACAGACGGTAAATGAGGAACGGAATCAATTGAACATTGAAACTTAAACGGTAACAGTTTACATTATGGAGTTTTTGTTCTCGCAATGATTCAAATGATTCAATGATTTAATGGTTATTCAAACACAAAAACACAAACAAGAAATGACTGAATGCAAATTACCGTTCAATCAAAGTATACAGTAATTTATTTCACTGTACCTGTCTGAAAATTCGTCTAAATGCTGACTTTTAATAATTTTTGAAAACTTGTTGAAAGCGAATGACAAATATTTTCTGTACAAAGTACTAATTGACGAATCATTTTTTTTGCACTTAACTCAATTTGTCACACCACACTGCAAGTTGAAGTGATTTAGTGTTGATTTCTCGAAGATTAACACTTTCCAATGAAATGATCGTGCGTTGAAAACTGGTTAATGGAAATCACCATCGTATTATAATGAATATCTCTTGTATTATCACCACTGTTTAAATCAATTGAAATACAGCTGCAATTGACAAACGTCACAACCATAAAGCAAAACAAAAACAGTGACGATGGCGAAAGGCGCAAGCAAGATCCTGAAATTGATTGCGTCGATACAGTGACAGGGATCATCTCTAGGATCATCTTGTTATTAAATTAAAAATCTAAAATAAAATAAAAATGAAAAATCTAAAATAAGAAGAACTTTCTTGAATTTATTGTGAATTTATATAGTTATCCAACTGTCCTTATCACATGTAATATGCTAAGAAATAGAATGATCATTCTATTTCGGACGAAATTTCAACACGGTATAAATCAGCTTTAAAGTTCGATTTTCCGAAATATTCCTAATTTCACAACTTCAACTTCTTGAGTAGATACGGTTTATGCAAAAAACTGATTTTCGAAAATAATGGTCCTTAGACCACTTTGTTCCGCAACAGCTCATATTTCGAAAGATTTTCATTCAACTCTGAAATGTTAGGCAAGTATTGCGAATGCAACAGCAAATCACTTTACTTCGACGTGATTTTTATTCACAGTGTATAATTCAATCTTGTGTCCTATCACTGATCTAAATAAGTCGACAACCACGTCTACTGTTTCCGGCAATTTCCCAAGTGAAAAGATGGAAACGCCCAGTGTTTTGATGGTGAATATGTTGCTCCGCAGTAGGTATATGGCTGCCGGTTCAATATTTTGACAAGTGTTACTCCCCAGCCTGCCACTACTAGAGTAGTGTCCTGTGTGCAAACTTGCCAAGCAGTCAACCAGCCATCACAACAATAGAACAGCATCCATTCCGTATGTGTATGGGCGAGCAGGCAAATTGTATTTTCTCAAGAAAACGTGTTCAACATATCTTATCTTGTTCGAGTCGACATCACATGCGAGCAGTTTGTGGTGAAGCAATAACTCCCAGTCGTCGACACCATCGTTGGGATGGAAATTGAATTCTTAACTGACTGGGCTGATGTAAACAGGAAAATCTCGACCGGATATGGATAGCCATTTTACTGTTGTGAAACCTTTTGCCGGGAATTATCGCTTACGGATTAAGAAATGTTGCTCATACACTTACCATATGTCGAATTCGGGGTCTTACAGGCCTGATGTGAAGCGTAATATCATACTGCAGGTAATATTTTGTACACTTTGTGCACATCTGTTTCGATTTGTGATTGCATAGTTACGCTGATCAAAGTATTGAAAGAAATCGTTCTATGAATGGCCTTAGCTTCACTTGAATATTGATCTGAAATCAAGCATTTTACACTCATCACACTTGGTACGAGAACAACCTTCAGTTAAAGATTTTAGTTGACAAAATATAGTCTTATGCCATGACTTCTCTATAGATATATGGCTATAATGTAATAATGCCCCTGTAACTTTCATGAAGATGATTCTACAACGGGATTTTTTGCGTTACATCATTAACAGATGCTCCTCTAAGTAACATTTTTTCGATTACACAAACGCCTGCTAGGATACCATTAAGATAGCAGCAATCTATGTGGCGGGGGTAGACAAATTCCCAAATTTTTCAATTTCGAAAATGCTGTATCTCTGGAACGCTACATTTTGTTTTTGTTGATAATTGATTCCTATGTAAAATCGTCTCCTAAACACATTGGCGTGGTCAAAATCAAAATCGAAGGGAGGGTATTTCGAGGAAATTGCAAATTAAGTTTTAAATCGAAAAAAAACGCAAAGTTGGCAACACTGCAGAGAAAATCGAGCATGTGGTTCGATTCTACATCTAAAACTCTTCGAAGCGATATGTCAATATCATCTGTAGCTCTTTAGGGTCCTGAGATATCTGCAAATTATAATGAGGTATTTCACTAAATTCGCAAAAAGTGGAAAAAGTCCCATTGGCCGAGGGGTCCACCAATTGGCATAGCACTTTGTATTTATCAGTTTCGGCCCAAAATACATCGACCCACAAATTTTGGTCGAAATCGGAGATAGTCGATGCATTTCCTGGGACACTTGACAATGACCCATATACAATGGAAAATGTGGTCCCCGTGGTTCTGTGTTTAGCGATGTCGATCGGCTAGCTCTCCCACACGGTTGTGATATCGGGTTCGATTCCCGATCAGGTCGAGGATCTTTTCGTGCTAGAAATTTTCTCGACTTAGCACTGGGGTACGGTATATCGTTATACTTATTCTACAACATGAAAAATGTGCAAAAAAAACAATATTGATAACGAATTCTTTCAACTAATCTAGTTGATTAAGATCGCTATTAGCCCCACAGGCTAGCGTGAATTAAAAAGAATAGACTTCTTTATGCCTCAACGTTTCCACTTTTTGAAATTTAACTATGTGTATAAAGACTGTCTATAAATGATATCCCCCTTCCCTCCGAAATTATCCAGTAATCACTAGAGACAGTGGTAATTCGCGGCAAAAAAATTGAAAATTCGCGGGTGGCAAAATAGAAAATATTCAAAATTCGCGGTAATTTCGCAGCAACCCGTTCTTTAGAAAACGCCAAAAAAGTGCATTTTTTTTTGGTAAAAACAATGAAAAAAAACTGTTGTATTCAATTTAATATACGGTAATTTAACAGTACGATTCATGATTTCTTTGCAGTACGGACTACTGTGTCAAATTGTCTTCAATCATAATTGGATGTCGGCAGGCACGGATTATTCCTGTTATTCTGACTCACTCTGCATTTCGCATCTACCGAGTTTCCAGGAATCGATAAATATTTATTTGCCAGCCGGAAAAGTTAAAAAAAATACCGTCCTCATTTCGAATACTTACCAAAATTATCAAAATGCAAAAATGCTTGCTACTTGAACTAAGTAGGTATATCTTGCAACTTCGATTTTGCGCACTCGAAAATTCTATCATGCAGGTCCCCGCCAAAATCTTTGCTCAAAGAGGATCTAGTAACTGAACCGTCCGAAAACAATTCAACTCAGACTGACAAAATCTCGTTGTAAGAGAGCAGTAGTACTATTCCATCTTAATGTTTGCGTAGGAAAAGGCCTCCCGTTGCCACCGAGGTGCCTATTGATCTTTAGATTCCTTTGTGTTGTTGGTTTTCGCGGCATTTCGCGGATTTTTGATAATTCCGCGGCCGATGCTGGATTTCGCGGAATTCGCGGCTTCCGCGAAATCGCGATTTACCACTGTCCCTAGTAATCACCTTACCTTACTAAACAGTCCCAAGCCGTGGTATGGCCTTTGCTGTGCGTAAGAGACTTCTCCATTCCACTTGGTCCATGGCCGCAGTTCGCCAGCTCTGCAGTCTGCGTAGAGTCTGCAGGTCGTCTTCCACCTGATCGATCCACCTTGCCCGCTGTGCACCTCTCGGTCTCGTCCCTGACGGATTGATTTCAAGAACCATCTTTACCGGGCTGTTGTCCGACATCCTTACAACATGCCCAACCCACCACAACCTGCCAATCTTAGCGGTTTGGACGATAGATGGCTCCTTAAGCAGCTCCTGCAGTTCGTGGTTCATTCGCCTTCTCCACACTCCGTTCTCCATCTGCAGTCCACCGAAGATGGTACGCAACACCTTCCGCTCAAAGACCGCAAGGGCGCGTTGGTCCTCCACAAGCATAGTCGACGAATTCTACTCGATCGGAGCGTCCTCCGGAGACCAAAGTATGCACGATTTCCTGCCATAATGCGCCGTTGAATTTCTCTGCTGATATCGTTGTCGGCAGTTACCAGTGAGCCCAGATACACGAACTTATCGACCACCTCGATTTCATCACCACCAACTTGAGCTCGAGGTGGGAGGTTAGCACTGTCTTCTCGTGAACCTCTCCCTTTCATGTACTTCGTCTTCGATGCATTGATGACCAGTCCAATCCGTTCGGCTTCGGCCTTTAGTCCGATGTACGTATCCGCCATCTTCACAAAGGTCCGAGCCACAATGTTGATATCGTCGGCGAAACCAAACAGTTGAACCGACTTTTGAAATATCGTGCCACTCGTATTAATCACCGCTCTTCTAATGACACTTTCCAGGGCAATGTTAAACAGTAGCCACGAGAGACCATCGCCTCGCCTTAAACCTCTTCGGGTTTCAAAGGGACTCAAGAGTGCCCCCGATACCCGAACTATACACATCACTCGATCCATCGTCTCTTTGACCACCCGCGTTAGTTTGTCCGGAAATCCATAGTCGTGCATAATTTGCCTGGTCTCGATCGATTGTGTCGTACGCCGATTTAAAATCGATGAACAAATGATTTGTGGGCACGTTGTATTCGCGGCATTTCTGCATAACCTGCCGAACCGCGAACATCTGATCCGTGGTGGCGCGGGCACCTATGAATCCCGCCTGGTAGTGCCCCACAAACTGCTTCGCAAATGGTGATAGTCGATGACAGAGTATTTGGCCTTGTAGGCGGCGTTCAGCAGAGTGAAAGCCCGGTAATTGCAGCACTTCAGCTTGTCGCCCTTTTTGTAGATGGGACACACAATATCCTCAGTCCACTCCTCCGGAACTCGTTCTTCCTCCCAAACCTTGACAATGACCCAGTGCACGGCTCTAACCAGTTTTTCTCCACCGTATTTCAAAAGCTCACTGGGAAGTTGGTCTACTCCAGCAGCTCTAGTGTTTTTCAGCCCTTCACCTCCAGGAGATCGGGGGCTGGTATCCTGATGTCTTCTGCTCGTGCAACAAGATCAGTTGCCATACCGTCCTCGCGCTCTACTGCATCGCCGTTTAGATGCTCGTCGAAATGCTGCTTTCACCTTTCGAACACGTCACACTCGTCTGTAAGGAGGTTGCCGTCCAAGCTCCTGCACATATCGGCTTGCGGCACGAAGCCTTTACGGGAGCGTTTCAGCTTCTCGTAGAATTTCCGAGTGTCGTTAGCTTGGTACAGCTCTTTCATCGCTACGCGAATCCGGTCCTCCAGCTAGCGCTTCTTCCTTCGGAGGACTGTGTTTTGGCTGTTCCGTGCCTGTCGGTATCGTTCCGCGTTCGCTCTCGTACGGTGTTTCAGAATTCTCACCCGTGCTGTGTTCTTCTCCTCGACTAACCGTTTGCATTCGCCGTCAAACCAGTCATTTCTATGATTCGGAGCCCGTGTATACTACAGCAGTGCTACCTATGGCGGTTCGGATACTCCTCCAGTCATTTTCAAAAGTAGCTACGCCAAGCTGCTCTTCCGTGGGTAGCGCTACCTCCAGCTGCAGCGCGTATTCCTGTGCAGCCTCGGCGTCCCGCACTTGCTCAATATTTGGTCGAGGCGTTCGACTTCGGCGGGTGTTATGCACCGTCGATAGTTTTAAGCACATGCCCACAGCTACTAGGTAGTGGTCCGAATCTATATTCGCACTGCGGTAGGTGCGAATGTTGATGATGTTGGAGAAGAATCTGCCGTCGATCAGAACGTGGTCGATTTGGTTCTCTGTCTGTTGGTTGGGTGATCTCCAGGTGGATTTGTGGATACCTTTGCAGGGGAAGAATGTTCTTCGGACTACCATACCATGGGAGGCCGCGAAGTTTACGCACCAATGACCGTTATCATTAGACACGGCATGCAGGCGATCTGGTCCGATTACAGGTCTGTACATTGCCTCCCGTCCTACCTTAGCATTCGTGTCCTCAATGACGACTTTCACGTCCCGTCGCGGGCAGCTATCGTAGACCTGCTCCAGCTGCGCGTAAAACGATTCCTTGCCGTCATCGGGTCTTCCTTCATGTGGGCAGTGCGCGTTGATGATGCTGTAGTTGATGAACCGGCCCTTTATCCTCAACTTGCACATCCTTGCGTTGATTGGCTGCCGCCCCACCACGCGTTGTCGCATCTTGCCCAGTACAATGAAGCCGGTTCCCAGCTCGCTGGTGGTACCACAACTCTGGTAGAAAGTAGCAGCCCGGTGCCCGCTTTTCCATACCTTCTGTCCTGTCCAACAAAGTTCCTGCAGTGCTACGACTTCGAAGTTGCGTGGATGTAGCTCGTCGTAGATTATCCTGTCGCATCCTGGAAAGCAGAGCGATTTTCAGTTCCATGTCCCAAATTTCCAATCGTAGTCCTTATTTCGTTGCCTAGGTCCATGCCGATTGTCCCGATCCGTTTAATCTCTTACGTTGTTTGTAACATGTTGTTTTCCAGGGCGGCTCGTTTAGGCTTTCCCCAACCCCCTGTCTCCAGACATACATAATAATATCCTCTGTTATCCAGTCATACATTTATAACTTAGGTGAAACTTAGTTTCTTGTCAACCCCCTCCAATCCCTTAATATTCTACGTGTTTTATGGTCGGCCCTTGACCTTGTCAAGGGCCGTCATATGATCTTTGCTATATGTAAGAGTCGTCTCCACTCCCCTCGGTTCACGATTGCAAGTCGACCACCTCGAATTCATCACCACCAACTTGAACTCGAGTTGAGATGTTAGCACTATCTTCTCTAGAACCCTTCCTAACATATACTTCGTCTTCAATACATCAATGACCAGTCCAATCCGTTTGGCTTCGACCTCCATTCCATTCCATGATATCGATATCGTCGGCGATGCCAAGCAGTTGACCCGACTTTTGGAATATAGTACCACTTATGTTATCCCTCGTCCTTCTAATCACATCTTCTGTAGCAATATTGAACAGTAGGTACAAGAGATTACCATGCCATGATGTCCTTAAACTTAGATAGTTGATCACATACGTTGCCCACATGTTTGTTATCGATCGCTTTCAAGCCGTTCGGCCCAATTAATGATTTTTGTTAACCCTCTAGTGTCCAGTGTCGCCTTTAGACGGTCTTCAGTTGAACCCCTAAAAAGCTTCAATAAGAACTTGAAAAATGTTTATAAAGCTTCATAGTGATATTTTTCGAAATCTGTCTAAAAATAATTTTGGGCGCTAGAGGGTTAAATTTGTAGTAGTTTGTTTTGTTTGTAATTGACTCTTCAATATTGATGTTAGCTGTTGATTTATTTTACTTTCCAAATATTGTTATTTTTTTTTGTTTGACATAGATTTAAGCTTCGCTAAACTTACTAACCTAAACAAATTAAATTATCCAATAATTAGGCGTCGATAATTTGCGTATTGTTAATGCTGCAAGTCCGTGGATTCCCCACCGGTTGACAATCTGGGAACAAAAGAGGCTTTTGGAGCCCACCCCGGAACGTGCAGACCAGACGTTGGGTCTTTAGACGTGGTTCCAAACGGCGAAATAGTCAGCACTAGGATTTTTCAAACCGCTCAATGACCGCTAATCGTGCCCAACCCTGATACAACGCCACCCAACATTGTGCAACAGAAGGAAATCGTTGCTGTCAAGAGACTTTCAGGACCGTATCGTGCGTATTACCAGGCGGAATATCTCGCGGAATATCCATCAATATCTTCTCTTCGCTAAGGGTTCCCGACCGGGTAAACATGGAAACGAGCCAGTTCGGCGAGAGAGCGAACTTTGAGATGTCCCCAGAAGGAAAACGGCGAGATATCGGTGAAATGTGGAATCATCGACTCACATTGGTTGGCCTTTGAACAGTTGAAGTACGGTACCCTCTCTCCCTCTCCTCACGGGCCCCAACGCGTTGTGAACGGTACCGCAACATGAAACTTTAATTCGGAATGAAGAAGTAAAATTAATCTTAATCTTCGAAATTACCTTCCTAACCTGCATAACCTGCCTAATCGCAAATATCTAGTCCGTGGTGGCGCGGGTACCCATAAATCCCGCCTAGTAGTGTTTACAAACTGCTTCGCAAATAGTGATAGTCAACGGCAAAGTGTTTGGCAGAATACCTTGTAGGCGGCTTTCGGCAGAGTGATAGCCTGGTAATTACAGTACTCCAGTTTGTCACACAGTACCCTCCGGCACTCGTTCTTCCTCCCAAGTCTCCCAGTGCCCGGCTCTAACCAGTGTTTCTCCACCGTATTTCAACAGCACGCTGGGAAGTTGATCCACTCCAGAAACTTTATTGTTTTTTTAGCCGGTCAATGTGCTCCTCCTTCTCCAGGAGAACAGTTACTGAAATCCTGTTGTCTACTGCTCGTACACCAAGATAAATTGCCACACCGCAATCTATTCTGCTTCTCGTAGAACTTTCGAGTGCCTTTAGCTTAGTACAGTTCTTTCATCGCTACGCGATCTCGAAACTCTTCTTGGCGCTTCTTCCTTCGGAGAACTGAGTTTTGGCTGTGAGTGTCTTTGGGAGGAGAAACCATTCTAGCATCGAATAGAAAATTTCCCCCATTTTTGTGTACCGCTGCAAGAGCGTGTACAAGTAAAAAAAATGCTGATTTGGGTACTGCTGTAAGAGCGTGTACCCAACATGAGAACCGCTCACCACGGGCGCTGAATATCGTTCAAGTAAATTAGTTCTCAGTATGTTCGGCCACATAGGGATGTAAAATGAAACTCTAGAAACACAAAAAGTAATGAAAATGTCCAGTTTCAAATGCTAATAAGTCGGTTTGTTTTAAACAGATTTACTCTGTTCCTGCAGCAATCGATTAAAAAACCTTCTGAGCATTCTCCCAAATGCAAAAAATTTGTAATTTGATTATTCTAACTGTTGTGCTATTAACGAACCTTGTTGAAACGCAAAATTCGACCTCGATTGGTCGCTTAATGCTTACTCTCCCAAGCACGGACGTCAAAATTATGGACCGAGTAAATCGGGAATATATTATTTGGTCTATTTATGAACCTGCTTCAGACTTAACTAGAACGGTTGCGGGAGGTCCCTGGTGTCGTCACGCGCGTTGAAACAGTAAGTGTGAAGGAGGATGATTCAGACAATCCGAGTACGCTGCAGCAGGCGTAGTGGGTTGTAGTTTGTATTGACCAGGTAATTGAGACGGTTGTTGCACTGGTGGTTGTTGTTGGGAGTTCTGTTAAAATTGAGGTTGCGAATTTTATGGCTGTACATCTTATCACTTCAAATTCTCAAGCACATTTCTCACGGATGCGATGAGCCAGCTGGATATCTTTGGGCATTATTGTTACACGTTTGACGTGAGTAGCGCACAAATTAGTATCTTCGAACAAGCAGACCAGACAAGCTACGCTTGCCTTTTGTAGAGCGGCAACTGCAGCACTTTGGGAACACAGATCTGTTTTGAAACCTTGAGTGATTTCATGAACCAAACGTTGGAACGGTAGTTTACGAATAAGCAACTCTGTCGACTTTTGATAACGACAAATTTCTCGCAGAGCCGGACCGTTCCTAGCCGGTTGCAATGTGGCCTCTACTCCTCCACTGGATGGTGCACTTTTTCTTTGGTAGCCAGCTGCTTACAAGGAGCCTTTCCTCCGGTGGACTTCCGAACAGTTTGTTTTGTACGAGCCATTATTTATGATATAGCGGCAATAACTGGGTCAACACTGACGTTAACGAAAGAGTGGCGAGTAAATCAAACAACAAATTGTCCTTTTGAGGATAGATCAAATATCTAATTGAAAAGTTAATATTTTCTCGTTCATTCACTACACTTCATTTTAAATGTTGGATTGTGTTCGACTCGGAATTCAATTTCGGTGGACTGTTTCGAAAGACCTTTGGGTGTCGGGAATCGTAGTGGTTGAACAGTTGGGGAACTCGGTTGGTCGTACTTATTTCGGATCCTGAAAGTTAAACAGAAACTAACGTTAACTTACTGACCTACTGATCTCATTTGCGTCGATCGGGTCCCTTTTATAGCACCGGTGGTTCTTTCTTGATTCTTTTTGAATAAAAAGAATGTTGTTTACTTCACATCGTTTCCTTTGTTTTCGCCACTCCCTTTTCTACAATTTTGTTTTCTACACTGTTTTTATTTCCGTAGTGACGCTCGAATGTTCTCGCAATCGAAGGTTTGCGAAATTTCTGTTTGTTTTGCTGAAATGTTGCCTCATTTCGACATCACACAAACGGAACGGAACCAGAACGAAGCTAGAATAAACATTATTGGGCCATGTATGAGGGCCATAAAGCAGTTTTATAGGTCGATTTAAAAATCCAGTATCACCGATGGTACTAGTGATACAGCCATACCTCATTATAAGGCAACCTCGATATAACGTAACTTTTTCAAATATCTTAAAATTAAAGTACAACAAGTATTTTTGTATAATGTTCCGAATAAATATTTTTAGAAAGTTTTGAAACCAATAAGTACCATAAAATGTGGTAAAATTGACATTTTTTTTAATATTTTCTGAATGGTTATGTTTGTCTACGAAAATTGTCCTAAAATTTTGGGCACCTTCGAGTAACCATCAAGAATTTTGCATCAATGAATTTTTTTTCTTGCTTCGATATATCGTAAACGAAACAAAAAAATAAAGTTGCCTTATATCGAGGTATGACTGTATAACTAAATTGATAGTAGTGAGATAAATACCGATTTTAAGTTAATAGGTTAAGACACAATGAACTTCAGAGGTGAACGCGACGTAGAAAGCTGTACATATGTAAGAATTACTCAAGTTATATTTAACCTTCTACTCATTTTCTGACAGCATAACCTACATTATGGCAACTCACTGAAGCTATAATTCTATGTGACTAATCGAAATGCACCGTGCATTTTGGGTGACTACACTAATGGCAAGTAGACCGCTGCGATGGTGTCCGTTGACATAACTTTCTCCATCAAACCAAACAGCGGTTAACATTCTCATCTTTGTGTGGCCAAGCGAATGCCAAAGACTGACATAATGCCCTGCAGCAAGGGTTGTTTGTTACTTGTACACACTAAGTTCTCTTTACTCATAATCAAGCATATATTTTTCCAATCCAGGATCCCGAAAACTCAGTATTGAATAGTGCCTGCAGTAAAATTCGTCCACTTGTTCAATACTTACATTTTAGTACAACCGATTTAACGGGTACACTCCGTTCCCGCTATTGTCTTCCCTGAACCTAAAGGACACTGCTTTCCGCAACAGTGCATCAACTCCGCAAAAGACCAACTGCGTTCTGAAGTCAAACATCTTGTTAAATTTAAATTATAACTTTTTTGATATTTGTCCTCTCTTCATATTCCGACAAACAATCCAACGATGAGCTGCCACATTTCCAGCATAATGGAGTACAGTGAAAACTGAGGCCTCACCTCCTGCTAACCAATGCTGCAGGGCCGCCAGAACAGGACAGATAGAAATGGAAAACGAACATCAACCCCATCGCGGACCGTGATGGATGTCGGAATAAGAAAACTCTCCTACTCCGCGTTATTGTACAGAACAGTAGCAGTAGTATCGGAGAAGCCCATCATGCTCTGCGTGCAATCTTGATTCTCATCATGGGAAAACTTTGGCTCAAACTGACGGATTGCGATTTGCTCGAATTGTTCCGATGGATCTTAAATGAGTTTTTTTCCTGTTGTTTCAAATTTAAATGTATTGTACTATAAAAGGAAATTCGTCTTTTGAAATTGTGATTTACAAAAGGTGAGAGTAATTCGTGCAACTGTTTGAGTCGATTAGAATTGAAAAGCTTGGAATAAACATATCACGATCAATAACACAATAGATGTACCTAAAAAACCAATGATAAAACTTGATAGCTTCAATAATGCTTCGATAACACTCCCATAAAAAATGAATGAAACAATTTCGCATGTTGATGTTAGGAAGTTACCATTTTGAATGCCAAAACGTTGTTTGGAGTTCATTTCCTGTTTCTGGGCATCATTTCGATGTCAGTGATACTCGTGTCATTTGGATAATTGAATCTCTGCATTTAAAAATCGACATGTTTAGTATTTTGACGTAGAGCTACGTCTTTAAGTAACATGTGCTATAGTGGTGTAAAATGAAAATCGTAACTCGGAACATGTAATAATATTTGTCTTATTTTGAATTCTCATTGAAACTCGGTTAGTTTTAATTGGATTTTCTTCATTCTTGCATTTTGCATTGATTGGAAAATTAGCTACGGGACAACAAAAATGCAGAAAGTTGTAATTTTAGGATGTTAACTTTTGTATTACAATATAAAATACGAAAACCTTTTATCCCGAACATTTTTAATCAAAGTACGTTCAATAAGTAACACGTAAAAATCTCAAACATCAAAGAAAATCAGGATTTTTCCCTGTGTGGACTCATCACTGCGACCAGAGATATTTGATCTATTATGATATTGCCCAGGTGTGTTTTGTACTCCGCACTTCATATTATTTTATATCCGTGCTTGTGTGTGAGAGTTTACTTTTTCGTTTCAAGCTTCTATACCAAGCTTCTTTCTATCTTTCCAATACCTGGAGTGAGACTACACCTAACATTTCTCTCTGGTCAGGTTAATTCTAAGAGGGACTTATTATGTCAAGAGGAAGGAGTCTTATAGCAACCTCGTTCCCCTTGCCATTATCGCCAAATTCAATTCCCTGAAGAGGATAAATGGTCGGCAAGCAACCAGACCGAGCCAAGCGTCAAAAACAGTATTTCGAGTAATCGGCATTCAAAGTTTAACCACCCCGTATGTTTCCGGCAAGCTGCTATACACAATTTTTGTTAAAATATCATAATGAACTGTTCAAATGATTTCGTTTCTTCATTAAAGACAGATTATTCATTCTCACATCGACTTATGTTGATAACTCATTTAAAAAAATGGCGCTTAGTTCGGTCTAGTCACACACCGACCAAATATTCCTGAGATCAGTTTTATTATGAAAAGGACTTATTTTGTCAAGAGGAAGAAGTCTTATCGAAACCTCGTTCCTCCTACCAACACCGCGTCACAATTCCCTGAAGAGGCACTTTTGCTTAGCCTCTCGTCAGTTTTATTATGAGTAGGACATATGTTTTGTCAAAAGGGAGGAAGCGGGGTACTATAGAATTCAGCTTGAAGAAAGGGTATGTAGTGGAAAGCCTGAGATTTAACCCATGTTAACGTCCTTTGACAACCAAATGGCCTGATTCTACCTAGATTCGAACCCCCGACCATCCGCTTTACAAAGTGGACTCTGTAACGTTGAGGCTACGAAGTTATCTTTCCTATGTATTAAAAGCAAAGCAAAGCCATGGTGCTACATTCCGATTCGGAACTTGACCTTCTGTTTACTATACACAGACCTCGCAGCCAACCGTTAAGTGTACAGGACAATTGCGCTACGATCCTACTGACACCAACAGTCTCCCGAGTCAAGACTCGAACCTACGACGACTGGCTTGTTAGGCCAGCATCGTACCTCGAGACCAGCTGGGGAGTCTTTCCTATATATTAAGTTCACCTTTAATCTGCACACGACAAGACCTCGCTCGCTTCAAATATAGTTATCGGCCGCTTTCAAACTTTTTGGAATAATCATGAGTACGTTTGTTTTATTTCGTGTTAAAAACTGCATTTCTACTGACCAGCATGGATTTATGCCCGGCCAGTCCGTTAACACCAATATTTTCGGTTTTACATCGACATGCATCTCCAACATAGAACGTGAAACTCAAGTTGATGCAATTTACAGGGACCTGAAAACTGCGTTCGACAAAATTGATCATTGTATACTGCTTGAGAAAATTCCGCGACTCGATGCCTGTCAGAAATTTACTGCATGGTTGAACTCCTATCTACGCGGTAAAGTACTGCGCGTAAAATTTTGAACTTGCTGTTCATCTTCATTTACAAATAACTCCCACAGGGTCCCACAGGGAAGCAATATCGGCCCCCTATTATTTACATTTGATTGTCGCCGTTTGCAAAAGCTCTCGGATATATATATGTAGGCCGGTGCCGTAAAAACTGGCTATTTCTGAATGTCTCCAAATGCCGCGTTATAACTCTTCATCGCAAGCTGAATCCAATAGTTTTCGACTATCATATCGACGATCAGAAACTTGAGAGAGTGAATCATATTAACGACCTTGGAGCATGATTGACCGCCCGCGGTTGCTACTCCGTTATTGCCAGATCAGCTGTAATTACACAGAGAACCAATGGATGATGCTTGGGATTATCATTCATCCTCAATGTGTAAAAACTGGTGACCTCAATCTTTATATTAGGCAATACCAGCGCCGGCCGCATCCGAATGCAGGTCAAAGAAGGAGTGTGTATAGGAATATGTTGACGTGATACTCGCTTTATTGGAAGCCGAGAACACCTCTGCACTTCCACGAGAAATCACTGGGATGTTGGAGAAAAGGGTAAGGTTTGCAGCAGGTTTCGTTTTGGTAAACGATGCGCTAAGTTCTAGTACCGGGTTCATAATAACAAATATCGCGCGTACGCGTTCATTATATCTTCTACGGAAATCATAACGCGATCCGAACTCATTCCGGTTGATGATGTAACACCGCAAAAATAAAGCGCACGCGAGGATACCGGACCTATGACTCAATCAAGACAGACTCAAAGATTCGAAAATCTGTTTATGAAGTCATTATGCAACTCCCGAAACGTATCTCTCATTGATTTATCTCAGCTACAGACTACACCATGTTACGAAAGCTACGAGAGTTGAGTCTACGTTAACTCCTCGCCACTCTCATCACTTTTTCGTGAAAAGGCCCTCTTTATACCGAAAACTATAACACGGTAATAACCAATCTGTAGAAAATACGACTTCATGAAAGGTATCGACGCAAAGTCTTTAGATATTCGGTCACCCGGACATCTGACTTTGAGCTTAACAGGTCGACTAACGACGTTTCTTGTAAACTGTTCGTCTGTTCTTGAAAAGCGATTTCCTGATTTGAGACCGATTTAGGGCAGAAATAAACAATAGAGTGTTATTAGGGCCACGCACAGGTGTGTGTGGTATATTCTAGTGAAACGCAAAATGTTATACTACACTATGTGGACGATTTGAACTAACATATTATAGAGTTGGGTCACTACATTTCGAAAACATTTTCTGCTCATAGAACTCTCCCGGGCCGGAGACGCGTTTATTAACGACCTTGGAGTTTTATTGGACTCGAAACTCTCTTTCAATTTGCATCGCTCGAACGTCAGCCACACGTCAGCTTGGCTTCATCTCCAAAATTGCTCGTGATTTCAACGACCCTTACTGTTTAAAAGCATTGTATTGCTCATTGGTACGGCCCATACTCGGATACCCAAGCATGGATTGGTGCCCTAATCAACTGGTATGGACTATTCGTATTGAACGTGTGCAGAAGAAGTTCATCCGTTTTGCATTGAGAAACTTGCCTTGGCGGGACCCGATTAACCTGCCTCCTTATCCTGATCGCTGTCGTTTGCTTGGACTCAACAATCTTATCTTAATCGACGTAGGAAAATTGAGCAAGCGCTTTTTGTTGCTAAAATTATTCACGGTGAAATCGACTCCCCGAAACTTTTGTCACTGTTAAACTTTCGTGCTTCGCAACGCAGCCTACGATCTACTGGTTTGCTACTACCTAGTTTTATCGCACTACGATTGGATACAACGAGCCTCTAGCCTCCTGCATTCATACATTCCTTAAGGTGGAAGACCTTCACGACTTTGGTGTACCGTCATATAAGTTTAGGCAACAACTTGTTAGGTATAGATTATTTTAAACGATTGTGATTATAAATACAAATAATATAAATACAAATACAAATCAGACAATCGAGCTGCCCCAGACTGTGTGGTGTGCGTTGACATCACAACCGATGGCGATGATGGTTCGCCAAAACCGCACAAGCGCTGCGACATGGATAGCGGTATTTCGTCCGAGTTGCTAGAAAAATGGGCGAAGACAACGAACGACTATCTCTTGTTTGCCATTAGTCGTTGGGACTTTCTAATTATGTGTTAGAAGCAAATTCAGTACTTCTGTTCAACAGAATTGCAGTTCTATGATTAAAACGTTGGTTGCAATTGATCAACTTATCGGTTGTGTTGACCAAACCAGGGATCTAAGGACTAGTAGAGTTTTGATTAGCGAACCGATACCATCAGCGGTGACGCTGGGTTGAGCTGTTTATGCAAAAGGCTCCCATTGCAGCAGACGACAGAAATACAACTCCTAGGTATTGGCAAAAAGTGACTCTGAGGGTTGCGACTGGGTAAATGCTCATGCTCACTCCATCGATTTCTTGGCGGATCTTTCTTCGCTATCGCTGGATTGCATCGTGCAGGTGGTAGCGGTAAACTCTCTGATGTAGTCCTGCGACTAGGGTGGTTTACCGGTAAAACAAAAACCGGTAAAACCGATATTTTTTTCAGTACCGAAATACCGGTATTGGAGATGCGAAAAACCGGTATTTTCGGTATTTTTCTTTAAATTGAGAAAAAAAACTTGTCGCAATATTCATAAATCATTGTTAGGCTAATGAATGCTTCTTACTTAGGTAGGCGTTACAAATCACATGACGATGTTTACAGGGTGTTAGGTAGCTCACTTTTTATCAAATCCTTTAAGGGGTGATAGAGGACCCTATTTGATGGAAAAAAACCTTCTGTGCTTATGGTCAAAATTTAACTACTGAAGAGTTATTCTCTTCTTCTAGTTTTCGGTTATGTTCACATTCAACAAGGTCTATCACAAGAAGTATGATAGCTAGCTCAGTTCTGATGGTCCCATAGGAGAGCTGCGAAAATTTCGTAATCAATAGTGTCTCAAAAATTCACAATTTTCTGCTCGTTGAAAGCAAACATAACCGAAAACTGAAAATAGTGAATAACTTTGCAGTAGTTGACGTTTGGCCATATGCGTAGAAGTATTTTTTTTTCATCAAATATGGTCTTCTATCGCCCCTTGAAGAATTTTATGTGAGTAACACTCTGTATAATAAATACATTTAGACAGAAGCAACATCAAATATTAATTTACCCTTATGTATCAATTTTTGTTGTTTTCTAACAATCTGCTCGGATTCAGACGATGTGTTTGTGTGTATCGATAATCGGTTATAAAACTTCGTATCAATAAAGCAAAACATTTATTGTTTAAGTAGAACAGCTAATCTCTTTACACACTCATATTCACAGAGGCAACGCGTGGGTGTTGAACCTACCAGTTTAACTACAAATTATGAAAATCATAGTTTGAGGCAGTAATCACAATCATGTCAGCGAAAATACGCAAGTCATTATCCATTATTGTGCTATTTAAAAGTAAAACTAGAAGAATAATAAATATATATAAATTTGAATTAGGAATTTTTTTTTGTAGATACAAAGTGTTCACAAGATGGAATAATCAACCAATGATGAATTTCATCCTAAAAATTACTGCTCCTTGAAAAAGTGAAATTTAAATACCTATAGCATGGTCAAAGCTTCGTCGCCCGTACCGCAGTGGGCTTTTATTAGCAACTAGCTGAATGTACTCGGCCTCACTCGTGTAAAAGTTTCTGCTTTTTCTATCATTTTCTATATTTTTATATATTTTTTACCAACCTCTCATTTCAAATATTTATTTCTATTTAAGTTACAAACTTGTTTATATGCCACATTTTTCGTTTCTCCATCTGGAGCTGAAGTTAATAAAATAATTATAATAATAAATAATTTGGACGAACTGTTTAAGGAGCATCGAACAGAATAAAGAAGTATTTACTTTCGATTCATTCGGGTTAATTAAAAGTAAATTCTGGTCTGATCGTGACTTTTTTTTTTTACTTCATTCATATACTCTTTTCAACAGTTTCAAATATTGTTTTTCTACGAATTATAAAGTTATTCACTAATTTGAAACTAAGCTTTGCGATGTGAAAGAAAATTTGAATAAAAATCTACATGTTTTTGAGTTTTGAAATTATGTTTTTCGTAATCATATCACTAGATTCATTCATTGGAGTTTTTCAAACACTGTTATCCATCTGGATCATATACCACAAGAGATCAAAACAATGGTCGCAGAGGTCCTAATCTTACAAAAAAAAATCTGGATCGTATTGAAGCATAGATACTCATGAATGCAAAAACATAATCATGCAGCGACACGTCCATACATAGATGCAACCTGAGACGCTAAGCAAAAAATAAATTTCAAATCCAAATTTAACGTAACGTCTTCGGCGGTGGCTTACTTCGGCAGGTTTTTGCATAAGACTGCGGCAGAAAACCGGCCGAAGGAAACCACTACTGGAGACGTTCAACACCCTTTAATTATTTTTTAGTTTTATTTTTAAATAGTACAGAGAGAGAGAGAGAGTGACTTGCGTTTTTTTTCGCGGACAATCATCATTACTTCCCCAAACTATGATTTTAAGAATTGTGTAGTTGAAAAAGTAGGTTTAAAGACCACGAGTCACCCTTGGTTTGTATTAATCCGAAAAAAAAATACCGGTTTTTTACCGGTTTTACCGGTTTTTATTTTTATGAATACCGAAATACCGGTTTTTCGAAAAGCCGGTAATACCGACCACCTTACCTGCGACAGAGCCTTTCATACCTGTATTGGCAGACTTCCTACCAACATGCCTCATTCTCATGTCATACTAATAGTTCAGCAAGAAACTCTGTACCGCTATAAAGTCTGTTGGCACAGTCCAGTTTTTTTAGTCGGCAGCTTCCAAACTTAGGCCTGATTATGGGTGACCTAATGATGGGGGGCAATGCGACATGCATTACGGAATGGTGTCGCGAACAGGTTAGTAATATTCAGGGGTAAGTAGGGAAGCTGAATAGTCGATCGAGGTGATAACCTGGCTTGTGGCCTCCACATTTCCCTATATGATACCCCTGACATCTGTCCCGATGCGGGTGGCTCCGCGCATACCAGGTCTCGAGGCTTTTTGCTAATCGGGCACTTAGCGCGATCAGTCGGATCGACCGGTTGACGAACTAAGCTTGAGGCCACCTCGCATGAAAAAAATCGTTAAAAATCTGTTCACGTGGTATGTGGATGGCCCCACATCTGATACCGCGCAAGCACGCAAAATTGCTATTTGACACTTTCTGTTGAAAATCGTCACTGGATGTATAAATTAATGAATAAAGCAAAAAAATCTTCATGAACCGATAGGTCTTAGCTATAAACAAGAAAAGAAAAAAAAGCAAATAAATATATTCGTCAGATCGTTTTTGTTCGGTAACATGTGCATACAGTTAGTGATATAATTTCGGCAAGCATTTCTCATTCTTTGGCCTTAATAACAACTGCATATCTACATTTCCGCATGAGTCACTGGAGAGTGCAAAGAAGTATCGTGTCCGTTGTCAACAGGGAAGTCGAAATTAACATGCGGCTGATTGTTGAGTGTGACGGGAGTTGGTTAGAAAGATGACTTTCGCTGTGGCGATTGCTTCGCCGCTGCATATTTCTCAATGTGATATACACTTAGGCGTATACATGCACCCAAATCGAACAAACTGCGCTAGCCTCACGGAGACAGCCGCATTGTCTGCGGACAAAATGCAAGACGAATACGAATTGCGTCTTTCGCAACGATGGCCGTGCACCGGCTGCTACTGTGTTGTTTGGCGGTTCTAGTGCAAAATTATGGACAGAACGAGGGCGTAAAAGAGACGGGACTAGGGACAACTTGTCCTACAAAATAACTTACTATTTGCCGAATGTCCCTTTCCAAGTCTAGTAACCATTTTTTCATTAGAATTCAAAATTTGTGTTGCCAAAAATAACTACATTATAAATTAATTTATATCAAATAACTCATAATAATCACATGTATTTTCCGATACGATAAAGGAAGAGTGACTTCACGAAAATAGGCATGATAAAATCTTTACCAACAGTACTGCAAGGGTAACACCGGGACAACTAAGCATCGCTTCTTAATCAAGTCGAAAGGAAGGATATTTTTCAACAACAACGAGCACGGCTAGGGCGGCAGTCCTCAACAAGCACAACAATGAATCGATGGAAAGACGAGGAAAACTTCGTGCATCTCTACTTAGCATCGCCTCCCGCTGTGCTTCCTCTTACATTTGCTCGTTACTGATGTCGCGGCATTGGATGTCGTGTTTCTGGAAGTGATGGGGAGAAGGACATCCGGAAACATAACCAGCCTGGCAGGCAGCATCCGCGACGGCGTGAACACACGGCTCTTCATCGAAGGCTGGTGGTGATGGCGGTGGTGACATAAACTTCCGAACAGTTAATTCATGTAAATTAAAATCATTTTGTCGCTTCAATTGAAATATTTAATTAGCAGCAAACCGCATTAAAATGCGATATCATATTTCAACTCAGCTGTTTGGTGTGCTGCTTGTACGGTTGCTTTCGTTCGCCGGAAGTGAGTTAGTGGAGTTAGTCTTTGCTACTTCAGATATTTTTGAAGGGCGAAGCGCCACCGACTTTTCTATGTCGTCTTTTCTTGTTTCCGCACGAATGGTGCTTTTTGGGCTGAAAGCGGTAAATTCTGCAGAATCGGGCTGACTATCGAATACGAAAATGCACCTACACATTGGCGTAACAACAGAAAAATGCTAAAGGGGGGCAAATTTCATATTTATCATTTTTATTTATTACACTTGTCATATTGAGCGACAGCTTTGAAAATGTCTAATATATTCTTTTTTAATTTATTTTTGTGATAAATATATGGGGTTTTAAAAACCGATGAGTTTTAAACTAGAATAACGGTAAATTGACATCATCGTGATAAACCCTAATCCCTTGTTACACCAATGGTGTATCCATATACAAAACTAAGCCTTGAAGCACGCGAACAGCAGTTAGTACTCATTCGGGCGCTGTCAAACCACAGCAGATGTTTTTTATATCTGGCAGTAACGTGTGATCTCAAGGCGAAAAATTATCAAGATAGCATTTTGCGTAGCGTGCATAAATTGGTCACAGTTCAGGGATGTTGTACTTTATTATGCGAATTTTGTTGATGAATTATTTTCAACAGATGGTGCGGCAGATTTCATCTGGCACACAGAAAATATGTACTAAAATATAAATTAAGTTGATTCCAAAAGCAAGTTTGACTAAACATACCTACTCGAATGATAAGCTAAAAAGCATGTTTTATTTTGTCTACGAAAAATTCCAAGTAAACACTAATTATCAATTTTATTTATTTTATTTTATTTTATATAACAAAACTTTTGGCAGAAAGGCCAAGATGGAAAAATGAGAGACCATTTTTTTATTGAAGGCTAAGTTTTTGAAAAAAACTTCAATTTCAACATTTTCCAAAATATTTATACTTCGATGTTTTTAAACGATTCAAATAGTCATTTCGAGTTTGAACGATCGTACATTTCGCAGTTGCTCGTCCGTGATGGTTCTGAGCTAGTGAAGTTGCAAAAAGAACCACGTTTATAAATAACTATTTGGGATTAATTCACCATCTTCAATGTGCAACAAATCAGTTACCTCCGCTTTGTAAAGATTGATTACATCGCCAGCTACCTTACCAGTCGCCAGCATTCTTACGATCGGTTAGGGAAGGAAAGAAGAAAGTGTTACAATCCATGTTGCCCAAGACCGACTTTACCTCTGCATCTCTAACTACTATAACGGAAAGAAAAGTTATTATTGTCACCGTGGCAGTGACAAATTTTTAATACTTTTACCTTTCTCTCTACACGCTTTTATATAGAGCCTCGCAAGTTACCCTGCCAAGTATTAAAAAATATAGCTGCCTGGAGAAGTATTCATTCAACTGTGTGTGACTTTTTTGTGAAATTTAGCTTGAAAGGGGTTGGGGAATGGGAGGGAGCCTGAGAATAAACTCATGCATAAAAATCCCTTCGACATCGAACGGTCTTGATTCTACTAAGATTCTTGACCAATCGCATGTCAAAGCGGACTCTGTAACCTTGAGGCTACGTGCTCACCTTTAAACGATTCAGATAGTCATTTTATATCAAAGAACTTTTAATAACTAACTTCCTAAATTCATCAGTTTGTGATTCTCCTGTGATTCTAAATGTATGATCAATCCAAGTCTTTTAAGATTTTGAAATAACTATTCAAATCATATTGCACCATTGAAATTGAAAAACTTTAAGTTTTAGTTTTTAAGTAAAAGTTTGTCTTACATTTCTCCATCCAAAACCTTTTACCAAAAGTTTCGGAGTAATGTAAATTTTCAATAAAATGCTTACTTTTTACTTCACTTTTTTTGACTAACCGGTCTAAAGACGAACGTATTAGAGATGTCCAGCTTCTTCTGTCTTGGGCAGCCGTTCTCCAGTCTCCTCGTACACCAGCAGAACGTGCATTTTCTTCCACCGCGTGCGAGGCCTGCCACGAATTCGACGGCCTCTTCCTGGTTCTCTGCTGAAAATAGACCGCTCTCTCGTCAGGCATTCTGGCTACATGTCCAGTCCACTGAAGCCTGCTCCGCTGTATTACCTTCAGTATATCAGCATGTTTGTATACCAGGTACAACTCGTCGTTCATGCGTCTGCGCCACACTCCGTCTTCCAATTTACCACCAAGTATCGATCGCAGAACTTTACGCTCAAAAACTCCGAGCACTCTTCGATCAGCTTCCTTCAACGTCCATGCTTCATGTCCGTAAAGGGCCACCGGGAGTATCAGCGTCCTATACAGCCCTAGTTTTCTGCGAGTTTGCAAACTACGGGACCTTAGCTGGTTACATAGTCCGTAAAAGGCGCTATTCGCAGCTGTAACTCGTAGGTTCACTTCACGGCTCATATCGTTGTCACATGTCACAAGCGTCCCAAGATAAACGAATTTGTCAACCACTTCAAATCGTTCCCCATCTATCTCTTCCTCAGCACCAGCACCACGGAAACTCCCACGCTCCCTGCCAGCTACCATGTACTTCGATTTTGGCAGAGTTAATGACAAGTCCCAATCTCGCTGCTTCCCTCGAAGGCCTCCTCCACGGCCCTACGGTCGATACCGATGATATCGATGTCGTCCGCAAAACCTAGAAGCATGTGAGATTTCGTGATGATCATACCGTTTCTTTGCACGTTTGCTCTCCGTACTGCACCTTCAGGACGATGTTGAATAGTGAGTTAGAGAGCACATCCCCCTGATTCAGTCCATTCAACGTTACGAACGCGGCTGATGTCTCACCAGCTATCCGCACGCATGATTTCGATTCCTCCAGCGTCATACGACTCAGCTTAATTAATTTCGTCGGGAAACCTGTTCCAGCATGATCTGCCACAGCTCGTTTCTTTTCACTGAGTCGTATGCCACCTTGAAATCCAGAAACAGATGGCTGCAGACGCACCTTTTATACCTAGATATACCTTTTATAACTTTTCGAGGATCTGTCGCAGGGTGATCCGTTGATCCGTCGTGGAACGCCCCTGTCGAAAACCAGCCTGGTATTCGCCAACAAAGGGTTCCGTTGAAGGTCTTATATGCGGAGTTGAGCAACGCAATGCCTCGATAGTTGCAACAATCCAATCGACGACGTTTCTCATAGAGAGGGCAAATAAGGCCTTCCAACCAGCCGTTCGGCATTTGTTCATCCGCCAAGATCCCTATTATTATCTGGTGGATCGCATAGTACAGCCACTCGCTTCCCGCTTTCAGAGTTTCGGCCAGGATACCGTCCTTCCCTAATCCCCATTCACTAATCGCCTATTTCACCTCCTCCTGACGATTATGAGCGACGAACAAGCTGTCGAGCCACCAACACCCACAGCTCGATCCTGCTCTGCTCATCCGGCTCTTCACCGTTCAATAGCGCCTGAAAATGCTCCTCCCACCTGACTGCAACCGTCGGTTTATCAGTAAGCAGGTTGCCGTCCATGTCATTACACATCACCGGCACAGAGAAACTCCTGACTCTGTTAACTGTTCTAAAGAAGCTCCGCACGTCGTTTTGAGCATAGCTGTCCTCTGCGCTGGCCAGCGCCTGCTCCTCGTACTCGCGCTTCTCCCGACGGTGGGTTCTATTTTCGGCAGCTCTTGCCCCCCTGTGCCTCTCTCTGTTCTGACGCGTACCCACAGTGAGCATGCGGCTCCTGGCACGGTTCTTCTCATCTGTCGCTCTCTGACCCTCAGCATCGAACCAGCCGTTACGCTGTCTTACACGCGTCGTACCTACCACCTCTCTCGCAGTCGTTTCGATGGCACCGTGGATACTGCTCCACAGCCCATTTATGTCTTCCACTCCTTCCTACTGCTGTTCTGCGATCCATTGATCCAGCTCTGTGGCGTATTTTGCTGCCACGCCATTAGCTTTCAGCCGCTGAATGTTGAAACGCATCGTCCTCTCTGTGCGAGATTTCAGCACGTTCGACAACCGTTCTCGGATCTTACAAACGTTGAGATAATGGTCAGAGTCAATGTTTGGTCCCCGAAAATACCGAACATCAGCCGACCGTTAATCAGTACGTGATCGATCTGAGAGCAGGCTTCTCCATTTGGTGTGTTTCCGAATTTTCAAACGCGGAAAATAGGAGCTACATATGGCCATTCCTCTGGCCGCAGCAAAGTTTATCAGCCTCAGGCCGTTTTCATTGGTTGACGAGTGGAGGCTATGCCTTCCAATGACCGAACGGAAGAATTCCTTCCTCCCAACCTGTGCGTTTGCGTCTCCGATGACAACTTTTACGTCGTGTTTTGGGCACTCGTCATAGATTCGCTCAAGCTTGTCATAGAACTCATCGTTGACTTCATCGGATTTGTCGTTTGTCGGTTCGTAGGTGTTGATTAAACTGTAGTTGAATAATTTGCCCTCAATCACGCATATACGGTCATCTACGGGCCTCCACCGGATGACTCTTGTTTTCTGATTTCGCAGCACTACGAAACCGACGCCCCGTTCCGCTGCTTTGCAGCCGCTGTAGTAGATGTGATACTTGAAAGAAGTGTGTGCAATAGGATCTACTGCACGTAATTCCTTTTCTCCGGAATTCGGGCACCGAACCTCCTGAATCGCATTTGTGACGTTACATGAAAGAAGTGTGTGCAAAAGGGGCTACTGCGCGAAATTCCCTTTCTTTGGAATTTGGCCACCGAACCTCCTGAATCGTGTTTGTGACATTAGATGTGACGTTAGATGATCTCATATGCTCCTGGGCTTCGCGGATGACATTGATATAAATGGTGTTAACCGTAGAGCTGTTGAGGAGGACTTTACGGTTATCAGAAGGGAAGCTGCGAGAATTGGACTCACCATAAACCATGACATGGTGGCTGGCAAAGAGCGTGGTGGTTCTGCAGATGTTAGTGCTGCGGTGGAAATGGATAAGAATGCTTTCGAAGTGGTCGATGAATTTGTTTATCCTGGTACTCTCGTGACATGTGACAATGCGGTGAGCCGCGAGGTGAAGAGACGGATTGCGGCAACGAATAGGGCTTACTACACGCAAAACTTTTCCTTATTACTTTAGAAGCAATAGCGCAAAATTGCCTTTTAGGTAACAAACCTATTACTTAAAAGGCAATAAAATTCTTCCCCAGTCAAGTAACAACGCATACTGTCATATCTTAGCACGTGTTACGGGAGTACGACTATCTACTAATGGTCGTTTCAACCACATGCAAGATTTTTTTCTGTCAAAAACTACTCCCTTTCCATCTCAAGTAAAAAAAAAAATCACACACCGTCGCATATGTTGCACATGTTACAAGTTTCTTCAATCTCCAATTCATCCGGTGAGCGTGTATTAGTTCGCTCGTTGTATGCATATGCATACGGAGTAGAGGAAGAATATGACAAGAGCTGCCAAGCAGCACTTTCCCCGTCATAGAGTATGCAAACGTTGATGATTTCAAAGACTTGAAATGCGTCTTTAAATGACATCACGATCTGTAAACTGCGTTAGAGAAAAACAAAAACATTTGCTTTCTTGCAAGCTATCCAAAACACATACTCACAGTATAACATATTTTCATTTCAAGTAAACACTAGGGGACGAAACGAAAGTGTTTCTAATTAGACATTTAAGTTTGACAGGTGAGATTCTCATTATGTGTGGATGAAGGGGACAAAAATGAATCTGATCGTTGCATCAATACAAATGCAGCGAGTGTAGTCTTGCTAACACATGCATTGCGGTGCTTGGCTGTATGTTCTCCTGCAGAAACACATACAAGCGTGTGCCCGTCATAATTTTTGTTACTTTTCGCTTATTACTATTTGTGTATAATGCGCAATCATAAGACACAATAAGTAATAAAAAATTGCCCTAAAGTAATAAAATGTTCCCCGTTTGCGTTGGGTGTACGGGTTGCGTAGCCAGCTTGAATCCCATAGCCTACAGATCCGTACGAAATTTGCGCTCTTTCAGACTCGAATCCTACCGGTGGCGCTCTACGGACATGAATCGTGGACATGGAAGGGGACCGATCAAGGAGCTCTTGGGGTTTAAGAGCGTAGAATTCTGCGATCAACACTCGAAGGCTAACTAGAAAATGGGGTGTGGCGCAGGTGCATAAATCACGAGCTGTACGCAGTATACAAACACGATGATATTGGCAAGCCGATGAAACACGGTAGGTTACAGTGGGCCACGTAGCACGGATAGCGGATGAGCGACCGACAAAGATAACATTTAGCAGAGAACCAGATAGAGGCCGACGGCTTCGAGGCAGATCTCGCACGCGCTAGGATGACACCCCGTTAAGCATACAGACGCGAGGCATACGGACGCGAGGCATAGTACGCTAGGCATAATAAACGGCAGGCATACGGATACGAGGCATTTGGACTCGAGGCCGAATGGACGCGAGGCCGAATGGACGTGAGGCCGAATGGACGCGAGGCCGAATGGACACAAGGCCGAATGGACACAAGGCCAAGGGGAAGCGATGCGGAATATGTTATTATCGTCATCATCATCACAGCCCTTTTTCAATAATATGTATATCGCTTCAAAGTGTCATTCGGAAAGCAATACACTCGCGGCCTTCGGCCGACTCGCTGTTCGAGCGAATGCTGTCCTTAATCGCTACCGCTCGTTCGGACTTAACTAAGGGAAGAAAACTCTGTTTGAATAGACCTAGCAAACCAGTAGATCAGTCGTTTGGGTGCGAGAGGCCACCGCTTCCGACGGCGGGTCGGCGGCCAGCTCGGACTGCGGAAAGTACGGCGGCTTAATGCAGCCTCGTTTCCTTGCCCTCGATTATGCGTCTTCGCCGCATGATTTCAAGAAAAGTATTATAACCAACTTAAACTCTTTAGGAATATATTTACACCTGAACTACATAATTGGATCTCATGAGATCGTACAACATCGCGTTTGGCCTCGCGTCCATTCGGCCTTGCGTCCATTCGGCCTTGCGTCCATTCGGCCTTGCGTCCATTCGGCCTTGCGTCCATTCGGCTTCACGTCCATTCGGCCTCGCGTTCATTCGGCCAGTGTGTAGCAGTGTGCCTCGTATCCATTATGCCTCGCATCCATTATGCCTCGCGTCTGTATGCCTAGCATACTATGCCTAACATTTTTTTTTTTTTTGTAAGAATTTGTTTATTTCTATGTTAAAAGCTTTAACAGATACTATTTACATTTCAACAATCTAATTCAAACTCTAGTGAAGTTAGGTCAATATCATTAGTATTACAATGTATAAGAAAGCTTGAATATTTTGCAAACAATGTCAAAGTTTTAGTTTTTATTGTTTTTCGCAGGTTTCTCAACTGTGGTCTCAAGAGTTCTCCTATCTGAAGTCTGCGCCATCCGTTCAGCAGCATGTTCACCTTCCGTTGTAGTAAACTCCAGGCTGGTTCCACACGCCTGCATTCGCTCAGTTTGTGCTCCAATGTCTCAACAGCGTTATTGCAATATAAGCAATTTTCACCGTCGGCTCTGTTCATCCGAAACATCAGCTTTCGGTGTTCAAGTTTTCTATTGATCAATAGAAACAAGACACTCCTTTCGCTTGAATTAATGCCTCGTATATTTCTCCAAATCAGCCGCCAATCTGCTGTGGGGTAGTCATTGGACACCGTGGGTGAATCAGTCTGTTCAACGTAGTAATTATGAAGCGTTTCTACGGATATATTTTGTTGGACATGTGGAGGTAGTGTTCGAAAATTTAAAATTATTTTTAAACAAGGACAATCTATGGGTGGGGTAGGATTTGCTTGGGAAAGAAAGGACATATAGAAAGGGAGGGAGTTCATGTCATTCATATGCCGATTGATTAGAAGCGCTTTGCACTTGAGTGCCGGTAAATGTAGTTTCAAACCACCTGCCTCCTTGCTTCGCGCCAGCTGTTGCATTGGTACACATGCCGTAATACCACGCCACAGAAACATTCTCATAGTCGAAGTCAGTTTTGCCGTATGGGCGGCAGTTGGAGTGAGAATCGATGCGAGATACCAGATCTTTGACGTTATGAACGTGTTGAGGAGTATAACTTTCTGGTATAAGTTGAGTGTACGGGGTGAGTGTAGATAAATCTGCCTGGAGAAACTCAATACGATCGCATCCCAGTTCAGTTTATTCATCTGCCGAATGGAGTTAGCGAAGGTCACTCCCAACACACGGACGGTGTTTTCGTTTCGTAGCCATGGCACGGTGAGTGGCATGACATCGGTATACCCCACTGATAACGAAGTAGATTTCTCCAGGCTCAGTTTTGCTCCCGAGACGCGTTCAAAGCGTTGCAGTGTTTCTCGTATCTGATCCATTCTTGTCAGGCAAGTGCATATCACCGTCACATCGTCGGCATATGCGACAACGAGATCAGACTCACAGATCTCTTCCAGTCGTTTGAGCAGTGGGTGTAAATAGATCACGAACAGGTGCATTGAGAGCGGATCCCCTTGGCGAACCGATCTCTGGATGGGGAAGGCTGCTGAGAGATGTCCATTTATCAACAAGCGAGAAGACGAGAGCTCTCCGATCTTTTGAAGAAGGCGCACGAGATTCGGGTTAAACCCGAGCGAGCACATGTTACGAAAAAGGAAAGATCGGTCCACAACGTCGGAAGCATGACGAAGATCGAAGGATGCCAGCAAGCCACGTTGTTTACGTTTAATCAGTTGTGCGACACGATCCTTCATAGCGAGAGTAGCCTGGAAAATATTTCGGCCAGTGTTAGCGCATTTCTGGCTCTCGGTAAGCACGTGGTGGGTGCTCATGACACTCTCCAGACGCTGTTTGAGAATGCGTGATAAAATCTTGTAGTCTAAATTTAGTAGCGAGATCGGCCTGTTAGCGCTCGCTGTTTGACCATTGCCCTTCTTTTTGACGAGCACGATCACACCATCAACGAAATCGGCCGGAAAGTTTCCCGACAAAGCCTCGTTTATGACGAGGGTGAGCTCTCTCCATATCACATCGAAAGTTTTAAGATAGAACTCTCGAGGCAGGGAATCTCCACCGGGGGATTTATTTTGGCTGCTAGATTTGATGGCTGTGTAAATTTCAGCCGCTGTTATGTCGTGCATGCAGGACTCACTTACCGGATCGTTTTCTGGAATCATTCTCTCGCATTCGAATGTGTTCTCCGTATCTTCTTCCGTCTCACCCACAGCATACAGAGATTGGTAGAAGTGAAGCATGTGCCGTTCGATTTCGGTAGCGTCGTCGATGAGTTGGTTTTCTTCGTCGCGTAGCTGTGAAATATTTGTTTTTCTTCTGCGTCTGTCGCCCAGCTGGAACATTGATATTGGTTTTCCCGCTATAAATGATTCATTTAAGCGCATAAACGCCTGCGTGAAATTGCGCTGCAGAGTTAGCATTTTCACTTTCACCCGGTTTATTGTACATAGCATTTCTGGGTTTTGGAAATAGCCATCGTACGCTTGCCGTAATTCTCTATATAAACGTTGATGTTTTTGATGAAAGTCATCAAAGGCCAGCTTCGATTTCCAACGGAAGAAAGATTTTATTCTCGGTTTAGCGTACGATAGCCACCACTGCATCCATGAGGGATAGTTTCGTTTCTGACGAGTCCAGTATTGCCATTTAAACTGCAATTCGTTTATGTTTTCTGTTGTCAACAAATGGGGACGTAGGGACCAAAAACCGCGTCCTGGCTCATGGCCTGATAGAGGAAGGCAAATGCGTGCTGTTAACGCCTTATGATCCGTAAAACAACACACATGCGCATCGGTTGACCTTAACATACCTCGTAGTCCTGGGCTAACATAGATGCGGTCTAACCGAGATGATGAGTTGTGTGAAATGTAAGTGTAGCCAGGGGTAGTTGGGTGAAGTTGTTCCCAAACATCGAGAAGGTTTAGCTGCTGCACAGTTGCAGAAAGAGCGGGACTGTGGTTGCTTCCAGTAGCATCACATCGCCGCACAACACAGTTGAAATCACCTCCTATCAATGTGTGTTCTGTAGGATGACGAATATAGTAAGCGAGAGTACTATTGAAGAGACGCTCTCTCTCCGCTCGTAGGGCCGTACCAGATGGAGCGTAAACGTTGCAGATGGTTGTGTTTTGAAGCCGTATTGCGATTATTCGTCCGTCGAGACTCTTCTCAACGTTCGAGAAACGCAGGTGATCTTTCAGTGCTATTGCTGTTCCTCTACGGGAGTAATCTATATTACACACAACGTTGTACCCAGGCAGACTGATTTGATCATTTTCTACTTCCTGCAAAAGTGCAATGTCTATGCTCATTGTTTGTAGAAACGTCCTAAGCGCGTTTAGTTTTGTTGAGTTTGTGATGGTGTTTATATTTATCGATGCGATGTTATAGCTAACGAGATCCATTAAATATTATATAGTCTAAAGAGATCTATATATTATCAACTTCAATCTCCTCAACTTCTTCGTCGTCAGCGTTGTTTTGTCGCGATTTCTTGCCTGGCGGCCGACCAATTCGGCGCTTGCTGCTTCCTGAAGCTGATGAACAGTCTGTGTCATTTCCATCGGTTGAGGTAGTTTGTCGGGTAGTCATTCTGTTGGTAGTAGCTACCATTGCCGGAGGAGCCATGAGCGTCACGAGTTGATCGGAAATGTTCGTTTTCGCGAACTTCAGATCGATAGTGTTCGGTACAGAGAGCTTCGTGTGAGCTAAGGGCAGCTTCGGAGCTACCGGTGCAGGTTTAGCTATGCCTGGTCTTTGAAATAGCGGATTCGGTTTTGGTTTTTCATTTTTTCCTCCCTCTCCGGGCTTGGGACCGAAAGGTTTGGCGGCTGTGTTCTTCTGTGTAGTAACAGAGGGTTTCGTGGCGGATTTTTGTCCCGTTTGTTTTGTAACATTCGCGTATGTCTTCTGCACCAGCAGCTTTTTATTCTGAACACACGAGATGCCGTTGTGAATAAATTCGCTGCAGTGGCGACATGTTTGCAACTGGCCGAAGTACGTCACACTTGTCGTTTGTCCATCAATCGTGATGTAGCTTTCAATATTGCGCTTTACCATCATGCGCACTATTTTGCTTCCCGTCGAAAGACCACCGAAGCGATATTTACTGTCCCATACGTGATCGGTTACCGACAGAACCTCACCGTAGACACTTAGAAATTCGGCAATTTGCTCGTTCGTTATGTCTTCGGACAAGTCCGATAACTTTACTTCTACCGCTCCGTCCTCCAGTGTAATCCGAAGCGTGTAGATTTTGCCATCTACTTCGGTTTCGTGCTTTTTGTCGTGTTCTGCTACGATCTTCTGCGCCAGCTCCAGGTCAACGACCTTCACAAAAGCACATCCAAGTGTCTTACTTGGTTGAAGACGAAGCACCTGTTCGTACTGTAGACCCAACACGGTACCGACAAACTCGTGAAGCTCTTCAAAGGACGGCTTTTTCGGTACGTTCGCGTAGTCGATGCGAAACGTGTTTTCGCGTCGAACACTCATCGCGCAGATAAACGCGGCGAAAAATCACTCAAAACGGTACTTAAACGAAATGGCGTTGTTAAATAGCTTGCGTATGACTTCCAGAGAAAAACACGTCTGCTTTCTTCGAAAGTTGAGCGCTAACTGACATTCATATGCCTAGCGTCCATATGCCTCGTGTCCCGTCCCCACGCGCTAGATGTGTGCTGTCGACGAGGATGCCAGAGCAGCGGGTGTAAGGGGAGACTAGACAGGAGCAGCCGAAGACCGAGTTTTGTGGAGGCGTATTCTGGATTCGACATAGGATCTCAACGATCTGTCGCCATAAAAGTAAAGTAAGTAAGCCCATAGGAACATCTATGCAAAAGTTTTAGCCAGATCCAAAATGGTCGAATAAACTGGTTGCCCGTTCTTTGCGAAATTTTATACATGCACTGAAAATATTTTTTCGTTATTCTCTGCACGCACATTTCGTAAACATGAAATTCGTATATTGTACAGCACTTTTACTGGATGTATAGAACATTCGTACTGCAAGTTATCGAATAGAATTGCAACTTTACGCATAATTTGTACAATTCACGAATGTACTTTCATACGAACGTGGATAACAACGAACAAAAAAAAAACGGGAGCACGAGTTTTTACTTGAACGAAATTTTCGTGTTCTGTTATTTTTGATTTCGTATAATGTACATGTTATTGCGTAAGCTTACTAATTTTTCGTACTATTTACATTATGCAGCGTTTGTTTGTACGATTGATTGCGTTCATTTCTTGAACCTTTCGTTACGTATACGAATAGAGATCTGCAACCATTTTGACAGTTCTGACGAAAGTATGTACCTTCATATTTAATACTCATTAAAGATATACCACATTGCAAATATTTTTTCGTTATTCCACTCACGCACAATCCGTAAACATGGATTTCGTAGAGTGTACAGCACTTTTGTTGATTTTATAGAACATTCGAATTGCAAGTTATCGAATAGAATTGCAATTTACGCATAATTTGTCCAATTCACAAATGTACTTTCGTATGAACGTGGATAACAACGAGTAATTACTTGAAGGTGTTCTGTGATTTTTGATTTCGTATAAACAGAGCTGGTAGCCACATGGTTACAGAGTCCGCTTTGATAAGCAGATGGTCGTGAGTTCCACTACTTCTCTCTCACACTTGGTCCGAATCCGTTGCTTTTCCACGATGAGGTAGAGAACATTTATACGTTTCTGAAACAACTTCACTCTCGCATCGATAGAACCGCCGCGATACATATAACCTCCGCTCAGCTCAGGTTTCGTATTGAAATAACTTTCGTGAACATTTGTACGTCTCTGGGGTTAAGTTCGGAAGGCGCGCGTCGTCGCTCTCTCGCAATCGATAGAACTAGAATCGCGTTGTGGCAAAAACCGGTGATGATCAATCTTTCTCTCTTTTATTTTTGATTTCGTATAATAGGGGAGGATTGTACAAAACGCACCAGTTAAGCATTTTCGCGATTTACCGCGCTTCAAATCATTTCAAAGCGACATTGAACGTGTAGGATGATTGTAGGGTGTATTTATAGTATGTTTATAACCAAGTTTATTATAAAATACTCGATTTCAATGTCTTTTTTGGTAAAAACTACCATTGCCGCCAAACAAGCCCGTGACCAAAACGCACCTCAACAAAGGTCAGTATGCTCCAAAGCAAATGGCTAATATGCCACTAGCAGGAATCAGCACGCGAAGTGAGAAGCGCTTGAAGTCTCGAAAGTAAAATCAAAAATAATGGAACATGCTCTAAGTCGTCAAGCAATCTCATGCAAGCTCTTCATAGTGCATTCTGCCCCACTTTTGATTTTGATTGTTTTTAGGTAAAAGTTGACAAAAGTTAGTGAAATAATTTGAAACACTCATAGCATAAACTCCAAAAGTGTAAAGGTTAGGGGAACCATAAGTTTTTTGTATTATTTACTAGTCAGGTAATCATAAAAGCTTAAATAAAATTCATGAATTATTACATGTTGGACAGAGCCACAGCCAATTGCACAGATTTTTGAGCATTTTAGTCATTATGACACACTTTTTTATATGAGAACTGTAGAGAAGCTGGGTTTTTATGAGAAAACCGAAGAATTTCGTCATAAAAAGTCACATGTGTAAGTATTTTGGGGAATTGATGGCATGGGCCATCTTACCCAACTGGTGCGTCTTGTACGGTTCTCCCCTACTAATTTTTCGTACTATTTACATTATGCAGCGTTCTGTGTACGAATTATTTGCGTGAGCTTACTAATTTTTCGTACTATTTACATTATGCAGCGTTCTTTGTACGAATTATTTGCGTAAACTTAATTATTTTTCGTACTATTTACATAATGCGGCGTTCTAAGTACGAATTACTTGCGTGAGCTTACTAATTTTTCGTACTATTTACATTATGCAGCCTTTGTTTGTACGATTGATTGCGTTTATTTTTAAAACCTTTCGTTACGTATACGAATATAAATCTGTAACAGTTTTGACAGTTCTAACGAAAGTACCTTCATATTTATTACGCATTGGTTTCGCTGCAGAAAATAACAAAAGGTTTTGTATATAAAACATACGTTTTCGTGGAATAAACTAAAATATATTTTCAGTGTGCTTTATAGGAACCTTAATGTTGTTTGGATCTTAAGCGTTTTTGGAAATGGAAAAAAATAGAAGGTTATAAAATATGTTTTGCAAAGGGTTTTTTTTGCTTCAAACATCAGCGAAATTAAACTTTCGAAACCGCACACTTTTCTCGCTAATAATAGAACTAATTCTGTGTTGATAATATAGAATCGTGAAGACAACGCTCAAAGCTATACTATTTTTCATAAAAGCAAGTCTTTCCATCACATAACGCATTTTCCAAATCCTTTTCAATTTCTTTAATAACAAACAAATATCTGACTTTGTCCGTAGCCACTTGGCAGGCTTCCGAGCATCTCTCGCATCTCTCTTACCCTTCGGTAGAGTTTCACACTCAATCGATCACTGACCCACAAATTGGCATATTTAAAATGCCAACGGCAAACTCGCACCCACAACACACAAAAGAAAGCCAATAATTATATTTTCTCGTTCTTTGCATTTTCCAGCATTTGATTCTGCACTCACTACGTCCGCAACTCGCCACACCTATCCCATCCCGTCATTTGGAAGTGCGGGGAGCCACTTTCTGAAAGCCAATAATTTATCACATTATCTTGATTTCATTCAACCCCACCCACTGATCTGTCTGGTCAGACCACTGAGCGGCAAACTAACTATCAGTTGGGTTGGTAACTGCTGCAAACTGTGGATAGTGTCATGTAGCAAAAGGGAAGACCTCCCGCTAAGCGATCTGCAGAGAACAGAACAAGCTGCAAGATAGGAAAAAACCACTATGTGCAAGGTTCCAGTTTCACTTTTCTTCTCACTTCATTTTCCAGCCATCGGAAAAATGCATTACGGATCCTTCAGTAGTGTACCCATTCCATTTCGGCTGCAAGGCGGTAGTTTTTCCGGGTGTGTGTATCAGTATCGGTCACAAACGCCCCGCAGTCCGTTTCCAGTCATATGTATTCTGTCTGGTCGGAAACGAGACCTTCCATTCCTTTTCACTGGTTCTTTGCCGTTTCGACACATCGGAATCATTTTCCCCCCAACCGCACTCATCGATTCAATAGTGGTAAAGTATGGCAAATATAGCAGAAGGAAAATATTATTTTTATTCCATATACCTATCTATGTTATCTTGCTTCTTCATGATAACCATCGTTGCAATTTCGAAATACGACATGATTCGCGAAATGTTTCACAGCAGGATAACCGAGAGCATCGCTGTTGGCGTTGTGTCATGATTAAGAAACTATCTCCAGAATATACAACTTCATGGACATCGTTATCGATATGATCAACAGCTTACGTCTTTACTTTCTGTTTTACCGACTTTGTTGAAATACTTGTTATGATAAGAAACTGAGGTTGGTCACAATTATGGTAACAAAACTATACTATCTATTCCACTTTACGATAAGTCCACATAACGGTAATTCATTTGAAGTCATCGACAACTTACAGAATTCTTTCAGGTTCTTGTAATTAGAAATAATAAAAAATGCTTTTAGTAATATGCGCACCCCTTATTCAGAGTAGTTTCAAATAATTTCAATATTATCAAATCACCGGAAAACAAGTTTCATCAACATTAAACTGTTTGAAAATGGTGATAGCAGATTAAGCAATTTATCTGATTTTAAAAAGAACATTTGTGCTTTAAATCCTCGATATCAAAATATCAGACTGTGTTTACCTTTGCACGGAATAGCATCTAAGAAGAAGGTTTTTCACGTGTGTTAAATTTTCTATGGGTAGGTACAAAAGGTTGAAGAAAAGATAGAACAACTGGTTTGAAATGTATACAGAACTAAATACAGTACTTTTTGGCATAATTACTTATCGATACCTTATCGAAATCGATACCTTATTTAACATTGTAAAACCTGTAACATTTGAATTTACGAAAAATTTAAAAAACAATCAATCCCATTTTTCTTTATCTCGGTTTTTTAACCCCAATTTGATTTTTTTCTAACGTTTACAAAACCATCATTCGAAACGACGGCCCCGCGATAAAGACGCATCGTAAGGTCGAGCAGGATTGGCACATTCTTGCCCAACAGATTCACGAAAGAAACTCCCGTCATAATTCTACTGACAATCTACGAACTTATAACGGTCGACTTCTTCCGGAGTAATTCAAACCAATGGCTCGGAAATAACTAGATAAAGCTGTTTCCTTGGGCTTTCCAAAAATAAACGTTGAAGGAAAGTAACACATGCTTACGACATCACGTCGATGGTCGGAAGCATTCCGGTGCAAACATCCAAGAACGCTTTGACCAGCAAGCTGCCGTCTGGAGTCACCGGAAAACGCATATTTCCTTCTCAGATGTTTACCCAGGGGTGGTGGTGCAGGAGTACGACCAAAGTTTTGGATTCGATTTTGCCCAATTCTTCTTATGATGACGACAAGCTTTCCTTGTTGTTTTTTTATTGCTGTTCGGGTGCCTGTGTCCTCGTGTTCGGAAACCGGAAACGTGGAAAATATTTGATAAGGCACACCAGTCTGGGAGATGGCGTTTCCTTTTTATAAACTGGCACCGCTGATGCTTCCAAGCCTGCGGTTCAATGACCGTGGTTTCTCGATATTCTGGGTCATCAAATATTGTCAGATAATAAAAAATAATAGAAAAAAGTATGAGAGAAAATTGTTCGCGCCATATACGTTGACGGCCAAGGGATCGAAGACTCGCCAGAAATGCAGAAAGTAAAATCTCGCAGTGATAATGGAATATGAATGTACTTTCTACTGGCGCGTTTGTGTGCGGGAAAAGTTTTTCCATTCCATTTTTTTTTGCTCTATAAGAGGAAAACAAAAAACCGGAGCAATGTTGAATCAGGGTATTCACGACTGACAAAGACGAGCGACAGCAGGCGCACATTGGAACATGTAGATCGCAATTAAAAGTTTTCCCGGATTGAGCAATTCGATGCATGCGCTTGGTGGAATTTGAAATCTTCTGCATAGCACCAGTCTGCCACGATTACACTGCTGTTATCCAGATTGGCGATTAAAATAGCTTCAGAACGCTGCCGAATAGGAATAAAAAGGACTTCCCTTTGACTCTTTCATAGCATGATTCGATTGAAACTATCTCACTTTTGAAAAGCAGGAATTATTTAATGCCTTCGAGTATGTACTGACACCCTCTTCAAAAATATGACTAAAACAAAACAAAAATTGTACCTTTAAGAGTTAATCATTCCTACGCCCGACGTGTGGATAAACTTTCAATCAGCAGTGCAGCGGTGGTTTGATCCGTTCCGGGTAGAATCTGAATTACCGGAAGTAGGCGAATGTCATGCACGTTACTCTGAATGGCAGCGCTATCATTGGTATTAGCTGCAATCACTGAAAAGCAACAAGAGGATATACAGAATGAAATATCACTCGGATGGGTATGGTATCATCGGAAACCCATACCTGCATTAATATGTTTATAACAGATGGAGTAATTAACAATCTTCTACTGATTAGAAAGCGAGCTCTGTAAGGAAATATATATGTGAATGTGCATTGATATGAATTCTCAGAATATTCAACTTTTTTCTACACAAAGCCTCATTCATCGGAACGAAGAATGCACGTCCGCCAGGAATCGGCATCACGTAAAAAACCGTGCGTCCCCACTAGCAAGTAAGAGCCTTGATTCAAAGTTTCCGTCCACGTCAAAAGAAATCATCTGGACTAACATTTGAATCGAAATATCTAAGTAATGACGAAAACTTGTCGATAGATGACTCTCAGAGAATTGCCTGAACCTTCACTTTAAAATATTTGTAAAAAGTTAAATTTGAGATTTTTCACTAAAAAAACATTAGAGAAACGGAAAGTGATTTTCAAGAAATCGGTCATCTCAATTTTATTCAAAATAAGTTTTTTAGAGATTCAATTTAGTCGTTTGAAACTCTTCTGAACAAACGAAAATGGGCACTATCAAGGAAATGAAACATTTCAATGTGACGGATGTGTTGGACGCGAAAAAGTTTTTAAACTTTGTTTTCTTAAGAGCACCCACTTTAGTTTGTTCAGAAGAGTTTAAGACAAGTAAAATGTCTGTTTAAATAAAAGATTTTGAAAACAAATCTTAAATCGATTTTTTTCATTATTTTTAAATAAAAGTTCAGACAAATCCCTGAAAGACATCCATTGACAACTTTCCCCTATCCCTAGTCATAACTCGCATATATAGATCTATGAAAAAAAAACTTCAGCTCTTTTCAAATGTTGATCCAGATATTTTTTTGTACTGAACGTATGCAAAGTTGCTTGGTTTAGTTAAGTGGTTTAGTGGTTTAGTTTAGGCTTATACACCCACAGAGTTTCATTGAACTCTGAGAGAGTGCTGCCACATCCTGTTAAGTTGTAGTAGTAGTAGTGGTAGTAGTAGTAGTAACGTTTTATTATTATAGGGTTTTCAGCCTGTGGCTGGTTCACCCCAGATCCTGTTAAGTTGGCGCGAAATCGATCTATTACTCCTGAACAAATTTATATTATTATTTGAATATTTTTGCGCGACAATAAGTCGATTACCACACAGTACAACTTCTAATATAATCGCTCCAGAAAGGCACAACAGTTGCAAGCCCCTCTGTTTGCTAACGGGCCTTTTCTCCATCAGCTAGGCAACTGTATTTTATTGGAAGAAGTGGGATGGTAAACTTTTCACCGTGAAAGTGAAATAAGTAATTATTGTCCTAGCTCGTAGCTCGTAGTTCTGTTTCTTGTTACTGCGCCAAATTAGAGCTGCATATGGTGCTCAGTTGCTGAAACTCTACTTTCTTCCAGCAAGCGGCATTTAACTTCCCATTTCGGGTGCCTAATTTGTGTGAAACTAGCAATGTAAAAGTACAATTTAACAGTGGTTCAAATTGTCACCACTGATAGACTGCAATAGAAAATTCGGTGGTGCTGAACATGTTGTTGATTATATATACATAAATGGGGATGAAGACCAGTAGCAGTGGTAACCGGCTTTTTTTTTTTGTTAAGGGTATTTTAACTGCTAAGAGTTGTTTTTATTTGTTTATTTGTTTATTTGTTTTTTTGTTTATTTGTTTATTTGTTTATTTGTTTATTTGTTTATTTGTTTATTTGTTTATTTGTTTATTTGTTTATTTGTTTATTTGTTTATTTGTTTATTTGTTTATTTGTTTATTTGTTTATTTGTTTATTTGTTTATTTGTTTATTTGTTTATTTGTTCATTTGTTTATTTGTTTATTTGTTTATTTGTTTATTTGTTTATTTGTTTATTTGTTTATTTGTTTATTTGTTTATTTGTTTATTTGTTTATTTGTTTATTTGTTTCTTTGTTTATTTGTTTGTTTGTTTATTTGTTTATTTGTTTATTTGTTTATTTGTTTATATGTTTATTTGTTTATTTGTTTATTTGTTTATTTGTTTATTTGTTTATTTGTTTATTTGTTTATTTGTTTATTTGTTTATTTGTTTATTTTTTTATTTGTTTATTTGTTTATTTGTTTATTTGTTTATTTGTTTATTTGTTAATTTGTTAATTTGTTAATTTGTTAATTTGTTAATTTGTTAATTTGTTTATTTGTTTATTTGTTTATTTGTTTATTTGTTTATTTGTTTATTTGTTTATATGTTTATTTGTTTATTTGTTTATTTGTTTATTTGTTTATTTGTTTATTCGTTTATTGGTTTATTTGTTTATTTGTTTATTTGTTTATTTGTTTATTTGTTTATTTGTTTATTTGTTTATTTGTTTATTTGTTTATTTGTTTATTTGTTTATTTGTTTATTTGTTTATTTGTTTATTTGTTTATTTGTTTATTTGTTTATTTGTTTATTTGTTTATTTGTTTATTTGTTTATTTGTTTATTTGTTTATTTGTTTATTTGTTTATTTGTTTATTTGTTTATTTGTTTATTTGTTTATTTGTTTATTTGTTTATTTGTTTATTTGTTTATATGTTTATTTGTTTATTTGTTAATTTGTTTATTTGTTTATTTGTTTATTTGTTTTTTCGTTTATTTATTCATTTGTTTATTTGTTTATTTGTTTATTCGTTTATTTGTTTATTTGTTTATTTGTTTATTTGTTTATTTGTTTATTTGTTTATTTGTTTATTTGTTTATTTGTTTATTTGTTTATTTGTTTATTTGTTTATTTGTTTATTTGTTTATTTGTTTATTTGTTTATTTGTTTATTTGTTTATTTGTTTATTTGTTTATTTGTTTATTTGTTTATTTGTTTATATGTTTATTTGTTTATTTGTTTATTTGTTTATTTGTTTATTTGTTTATTTGTTTATTTGTTTATTTGTTTATTTGTTTATTTGTTTATTTGTTTATTTGTTTATTTGTTTATTTGTTTATTTGTTTATTTGTTTATTGGTTTATTTGTTTATTTGTTTATTTGTTTATTTGTTTATTTGTTCATTTGTTTATTTGTTTATTTGTTTATTTGTTTATTTGTTTATTTGTTTATTTGTTTATTTGTTTATTTGTTTATTTGTTTATTTGTTTATTTGTTTATTTGTTTATTTGTTTATTTGTTTATTTGTTTATTTGTTTATTTGTTTATATGTTTATTTGTTTATTTGTTTATTTGTTTATTTGTTTATTTGTTTATTTGTTTTTTCGTTTATTTGTTCATTTGTTTATTTGTTTATTTGTTTATTCGTTTATTTGTTTATTTGTTTATTTGTTTATTTGTTTATTTGTTTATTTGTTTATTTGTTTATTTGTTCATTTGTTTATTTGTTTATTTGTTTATTTGTTTATTTGTTTATTTGTTTATTTGTTTATTTGTTTATTTGTTTATTTGTTTATTTGTTTATTTGTTTATTTGTTTATTTGTTTATTTGTTTATTTGTTTATTTGTTTATTTGTTTATTTGTTTATTTGTTTATTTGTTTATTTGTTGATTTGTTTATTTGTTTATTTGTTTATTTGTTTATTTGTTTATTTGTTTATTTGTTTATTTGTTTATTTGTTTATTTGTTTGTTTGTTTATTTGTTTATTTGTTTATTTGTTTATTTGTTTATTTGTTTATTTGTTTATTTGTTTATTTGTTTATTTGTTTATTTGTTTATTTGTTTATTTGTTTATTTGTTTATTTGTTTATTTGTTTATTTGTTTATTTGTTTATTTGTTTATTTGTTTATTTGTTCATTTGTTTATTTGTTTATTTGTTTATTTGTTTATTTGTTTATTTGTTTATTTGTTTATTTGTTTATTTGTTTATTTGTTTATTTGTTTATTTGTTTATTTGTTTATTTGTTTATTTGTTTATTTGTTTATTTGTTCATTTGTTTATTTGTTTATTTGTTTATTTGTTTATTTGTTTATTTGTTTATTTGTTTATTTGTTTATTTGTTTATTTGTTTATTTGTTTATTTGTTTATTTGTTTATTTGTTTATTTGTTTATTTGTTTATTTGTTTATTTGTTTATTTGTTTATTTGTTTATTTGTTTATTTGTTTATTTGTTTATTTGTTTATTGGTTTATTTGTTTATTTGTTTATTTGTTTATTTGTTTATTTGTTCATTTGTTTATTTGTTTATTTGTTTATTTGTTTATTTGTTTATTTGTTTATTTGTTTATTTGTTTATTTGTTTATTTGTTTATTTGTTTATTTGTTTATTTGTTTATTTGTTTATTTGTTTATTTGTTTATTTGTTTATTTGTTTATTTGTTTATTTGTTTATATGTTTATTTGTTTATTTGTTTATTTGTTTATTTGTTTATTTGTTTATTTGTTTTTTCGTTTATTTATTCATTTGTTTATTTGTTTATTTGTTTATTCGTTTATTTGTTTATTTGTTTATTTGTTTATTTGTTTATTTGTTTATTTGTTTATTTGTTCATTTGTTTATTTGTTTATTTGTTTATTTGTTTATTTGTTTATTTGTTTATTTGTTTATTTGTTTATTTGTTTATTTGTTTATTTGTTTATTTGTTTATTTGTTTATTTGTTTATTTGTTTATTTGTTTATTTGTTTATTTGTTTATTTGTTTATTTGTTTATTTGTTTATTTGTTGATTTGTTTATTTGTTTATTTGTTTATTTGTTTATTTGTTTATTTGTTTATTTGTTTATTTGTTTATTTGTTTGTTTGTTTATTTGTTTATTTGTTTATTTGTTTATTTGTTTATTTGTTTATTTGTTTATTTGTTTATTTGTTTATTTGTTTATTTGTTTATTTGTTTATTTGTTTATTTGTTTATTTGTTTATTTGTTTATTTGTTTATTTGTTTATTTGTTTATTTGTTTATTTGTTTATTTGTTTATTTGTTTATTTGTTTATTTGTTTATTTGTTCATTTGTTTATTTGTTTATTTGTTTATTTGTTTATTTGTTTATTTGTTTATTTGTTTATTTGTTTATTTGTTTATTTGTTTATTTGTTTATTTGTTTATTTGTTTATTTGTTTATTTGTTTATTTGTTTATATGTTTATTTGTTTATTTGTTAATTTGTTTATTTGTTTATTTGTTTATTTGTTTTTTCGTTTATTTATTCATTTGTTTATTTGTTTATTTGTTTATTCGTTTATTTGTTTATTTGTTTATTTGTTTATTTGTTTAGTTGTTTATTTGTTTATTTGTTTATTTGTTTATTTGTTTATTTGTTTATTTGTTTATTTGTTTATTTGTTTATTTGTTTATTTGTTTATTTGTTTATTTGTTTATTTGTTTATTTGTTTATTTGTTTATTTGTTTATTTGTTTATTTGTTTATTTGTTTATTTGTTTATTTGTTTATTTGTTTATTTGTTTATTTGTTTATTTGTTTATTTGTTTATTTGTTTATTTGTTTATTTGTTTATTTGTTTATTTGTTTATTTGTTTATTTGTTTATTTGTTTATTTGTTTATTTGTTTATTTGTTTATTTGTTTATTTGTTTATTTGTTCATTTGTTTATTTGTTAATTTGTTTATTTGCTTATTTGTTTATTTGTTCATTCGTTTCGGGGTCATCCTTATTCCACGTGAACAGATTTTCAACGATTTTGAAATACCGCCCACCCCACACCTGCGTGGGGGAGTATGGACCATGGACATTATATAGACAAAGCTGTCCACGTGGAATGTGGACGACCCCTATTTGTTCATTTCCGGAGTGATTTGCAATTAGGGCGCAACTAGCAAAAGATAAACATTGGGGAATACCAGTTTGAAAATTTGCAAGTGAATTTTATGGAAATAAATATCTTACCTCGTGCTGTATTAAGAAGTGGTCGCCATGTTGCTCGGTTTTGGGCTGTGTTGCGCCAGTTCCCCCAGGAGTCTCACGAGACGCCTTCGATCTGGTCGAGCCATCGTGCACGCTGCGCCCCTCTACTTCTGGTGCCGGCAGAGTTGCTGAAGAGAAGTGATTTCACAGGGTCGTCGTTCAGCATCCTTACGACGTGACCGGCCCACCGCAACCTCTTGACTTTCGCCAGGTGCGCAATGGGATTCTCTCCAAGTAGCGCGTGCAGCTCGTGACTCATGAGCCGTCATCATTCTTCGTCGTCCGTCTGTATTGCACCGTAGAAGTTCGCAGCACCATCCGTTCTAAAACTCCAAGGGCGTTAAGGTCCTCCGCGAGAAGTGTTTTTTCTTCGATTCCGTAGAGGACTACCGGTCTTATCAGGGTTTTGTACAGATTCAACTTCGTGCGTCGTCGTACTCGACTCGATCGAAGTATCTTTCGAAGTGAAAAGTAGGCACGATTTCCAGCCTAGTCGTGTCTCTGGTTCTCTTTGCTGGTGTTATTGTCAGTGGTCACCAGTGACCCCAAATACACCAACTCGTTGACCAGCTCAAGCTAATCGCCGTCTACAGAGACTTGAGTTGGGAGGCTGACGTTGTTCTCCTTGGTGCCTCTCGCTCGCATGTAATTCGTTTTCGACGCATTTATTCGTAGTCCGATTCGCCCGGCTTCGGCCTTCAGTCGGGCGTAAGTTTCCTCCGCCGTCGCAAAGTTACGTGATATGATGTCAAAGTCATCCGCGAAGCCCAGAAACTAAACAGACCTCGTGAAAATCGAGCCCCTTGTGTCGATGCCCGTCTTCCGGATCACACCCTAAAGGGCGATGTTAAACAGCAAACAGGAAAGCTCATCACCTCGTCTTAACCCTCTGCGCGATTCAAAGAGGCTCGAGAGTATCCCCGAAACAGGCACGTAGCACATCACTTGCGCCATGGTGCCTTGATCAGTCGAGTCAGTTTATCCGGAAATCCGTTGTCGTGCATGATCTGCCATAGCTGTTCTCGATCGACTGTATTATGCGATGCGGTCGTTTTCAGTAAATTACTAAGATTGGCGGTCAACATTTGATAATGTAAGAAGAGAATGAGATCCTAAGAATAAAAGTTTGGAAACAAATAAACAGAAAAAACATAAATAAATAATAAATAAACGAAAAAAAAAAAATAAATAAATATATATATATATATATATATATATATATATATATATATATATATATATATATATATATATATATATATATATATATATATATATATATATATATATATATACATATATATATATATATATATATATATATATATATATATATATATATATATATATATATATATATATATATATATATATATATATATATATATATTTATTTATTTATTTATTTATTTTTTTTCTGTTTATTTGTTTCCAAACTTTTATTCTTAGGATCTCATTCTTTTTTTACATTATCAAATTTTGACCGCCAATCTTAGTAATTTACTGAAAACGACCGCATCGCTCGCTCGGTAAAAAAAAGTAACAGCCACATTTTTCCGTAAATCTTGGTTCAGTCTAACTGAAATTTCGGCATAAAATCGGAAACCTCGTTAAAAATGTAAACAGTCGAATATACACAGTATTGTTGAATTACGGCTTTGATTTTTTCTGAGTTCTCAGTAAATTGAGGTTAAACCATGATAGCGCAAACTCTAAAATTAGATTTAAGTTCATTAGTTTGTAAATCGACAATCGATGTCGTTTTTATATTTACTTGAATAGCACTAAGGCATACACATACTCACCACAAGCTCAAGTACGTGCCAGTTTATATAACCTTTTCAGTATTTTCAGAGAACTTCTTTGCAGAACCTGAAAACAATAAACAGTCACTTGCATCATCATTGTTCCCAAGTATGAGCCTTTTACACTGGTGTAGACATTCTCACCGAGAAGGGTAAAGTCGTGCTGCCTTTTGGTGCTAATATACGAATGACGGCATAATTTGGTGCCAACAAATGGGAAGCTTGTAGTTTATTGTTATTGCTCGACATTACATAATTATAAGCTGAAATAGCGCTGGAAGCAATTAATTAGCGGACGGCAAGTGGGCCGACCCAATCGTGAGGAAAATCACAAGCCCGGTGAAATACGTGTTCCAACAAAAGGACCGGCGTACGATTTTTGAACAAAGAGATGGCGAAGTAAAACGATAACGATTATCACGGCTACTTGGGAGGATAACCACGTGCTCGAAACGTTGAGGGCCTTACCGGTATTTTTGGCTATCCAACAGTCGAACAGGAGCAATTAGTGCTTAATTACCGTGGTAATATGGATAATCTATTGGTTTCGTATTGTTCGAATGAGCCATGAACCCTACTGGCGAAATATTTCACGTTTGATTTGATACATTTTATGTCTTCAAATATTCTCTTGTTACAAACAACACCTATCGACAGCCTGTTATAAACACACCTTTCCGCAGTCCTTTTATATTTTCAAGCCTATACGAATGTTTAATATAAAAACATGATATCAGAGCGATGTTTGGAATCGCTTTCAATCAAACTAAGCATCCTACTGTTAGACCCTTGATGGCAAACCGTTACCCCGTCTGCTAAAAATCCTGTAAGCATTTGTTCCTAATACGTGAAGGATTTCTCCCTTAGATTTTAGTTGATCTTTCCTCCATCCACCTTCAACTGAGGGATAAATTCACCGGAGCCCCAACCTCCGCTTGCTAAACAGTTTCTCGTTAGCAGTTTAAGCTTTCCCTTTCATCCACTTGACCAACGTGTTTGCTGCTTATGAACTCCAGAGCTCTCCCTCAACCCTAAAAATTCCACACATGTGTCAAGTGCCACTCTACTATCACCACGTTGTCGTCGCCTTCACCGGATTTTTACTAGACTAGGTTGGAACTGTGCTGCTGCCGAACGGCAAGCTTCGGTTGAAGTCACCAAAGAATCCCACCACAAACAGCAAAAGGGAAAACACCGAAGAAAACAAAAACCAACAATCGGATTTTCTTTTGTCGTACGCCGATTCCGTAGAAGACAACTTTTCACCCACTACACTAGAGCTTACGTGCTATCATCAACTGGCTGAGACTGACCACTGCCTAAGCTTCGAAAGGTTCGAGACTCACACTCCATGTATCGGTCCATGGCGAAGCTATACAGGAAACATGTGTTTTGGGTTAGAAGCTGATGTTTCTTTTTGCGATAACATGGACTCAGAGATTTTTTTTGGTTCAATTGTCGTTCGTATTGATACTGTTCTTTGTGAAAAACTCTCCAGTTCAACAAGTTTCAGATTCGTTTAGGGTTTTCTCATCGTGCCAAGCAGCAGCAACATACGTGCCCACGTAGGAAGTGGAAAACACCGTCCCAAGGGGGTAACGGATTTATTCTCATTCTCCCACATACAACGCCGCAGGTTTATCCTTCTCCAAGACGCAACATTATCATTTTCATTCTTTTTCTCCGAATTAAACGGTTCAAAATGGTCTTGCTATGTGATGTTTTATTTTTCGAGCTGAGATGACAAGCTAAGGGTTATGATCTCTGACCGGGTGATTGGGTTTCGGGTTTGAAATCAAAAGGGCTTGTTGGTTGTGATTTTTTCGTTCCTTTAGATATTTTCTTTGTCCTCCTGCCAACGCAGAAGCAGCAATAAGCCGATGAAATGAACATCAACTTCTGTAGAAATCCAGCCGGGTTTTTTAGCTTTATATTGAGTGACTCGTTAATCCTAACTTTATCACAATACGCCACACTGGGTGATTGATTTAAGAGTCGATGGCAACTTTGTCATTGCCCCGAAGCAGATATTAAACTTTAAAAAAGTATAATAACTTATTTTTAATGAGCACATTGAAAGTATACTAGCAAAGTGTATCAAATATACGAGATGTTTATATCCTCTCATTAATAGAAATTCCAAACTTTGTTTAAAGAATAAACTTTTGATTTACAAACAAATTTTTAGACCAGCAATGCTTTATGCTGTACCGATCTGGTCAAGTTGTTGTTTAACAAGGAAGAAAACGCTTCAAAGAATTCAGAATAAAATTCTGAAAATGATTTTGAAGCGTTCTCCTAGGTTTGGTACACTCGAATTACATAGACTTACTGGTGTTGAAACATTAGAAGCTATGTCAAATAAAATTATTAACAATTTTCGGCAAAAATCGTTGCAATTCTCAATTGCTACGATAAGCTCTCTTCATAGCCAATAAGTTAGCAATAAAGTTAGTTGTAGGTTAACTTCTCTTTCTTGACAAGTAGGTTGAATTCTATAAATGTCTAGCACATTGCACATTGATCCACACGACAGTTATAAGGAATAATGGTCATTATTGTATGTTGATAATTCAGTTCATGACAATTATATTATATTCGTGGGGACATGCAGGCTGTGGAACTCAGTCAGCTCAGCTATGTAAACCGTAAAAGATCCTATTCGTGGCTGCTATCCGTCTCTTTCTTCTCGTCTAACATTGTTGTCGCACGTTACGAGAGTACCAAGGTATACCAGTTTATCGACTAGTTAAAAAATTTTCCCATCCATCACAATCTCGGTATCGATTCCGCGTCGAACACTCGACAGAAACGGACGTGCAAAGTGGTCGTTCTATTACAATCCGGTCCGTGTGTACGAATAGCCAAACAAAAGAGTGTATTATTCGCGCTAAAGGCCAACTAGATTGTGAGTTGTGTCGATACGTTCTGTACCCGGCTCACAACTTTGGCTGTATTGGTGCAAAATACCAGCTGCAGTTTTGATCTGTGCACCGTGAATAGATCTTTTTGATCCAAGCCCATCAGTTAACAGTCGAGTCCGTGTCGCTGTGCTGAGTGATCTCACACCCGGCTCACTGCTGGTGGCTGTATTGGTGCTGCTGTACTGGTGCTGCTGGCTGCTTTGGGTGCAGCTTCGAACGATCGGACAACCACTGCTGGAAGGAAGAAGTAAAGAGGTACGTGTTCTTGTCGGCGCTAGTGCGCTAGTGCGCTACATTTTGCGCAATGGATATAGATCCCTCGCCTCCCGTGCCACCATCCCCGAACCCCCCTGACCCTGACCCTTCTGTTACCCCCTCCCCTGTTCATTCTCCAGTCCCCCCTCGCCCCAGGCTTTACCCGGACGGATCTCAACAGGGCAGCTATACTGTTTATTTTCGTCCAAAGGCAGGAGTGAATTCAAAGCGTTTAAACATACTGCAAATTGCTAAAGACCTGACGAAGGGGTACAAGGCCGTGACCGAAATTTCCAAGGTCCGACCTAACAAGCTCCGTGTCGTGGTCAGTGATCTGGCACAGGCCAATGCTATCGCTTGCTCTGAGCTCTTCACACGCGAGTATCGCGTCTACATACCCGCACGAGACGTGGAGATCGACGGTGTCATAACCGATTCGAGTCTGTCTGTCGAGTGTATCCTAAAAAGCGCAACCGGTTGCTTCAAAAATACCGAAACACAGGCGAAGATTTTGGATTGTAAGCAATTGCGGTCCATGTCTCTCGTCGGCGGTAAAAAAGTTTACACTCCGTCAGACTCGTTTCGCGTTACGTTTGCCGGATCTGCACTCCCTAGCCACGTCTCGATCGACCGGGTTCGTCTGCCTGTGCGATTGTATGTACCCCGTGTTATGAATTGCACCAATTGCAAGCAGTTAGGCCACACAGCCGCCTACTGCTGCAATAAGGCACGATGTAGCAAGTGTGGGGAGACTCATGCGGAAGATTCTTGCAGTGTTAATGCTGAAAAATGTATTCACTGTGGGGAAAACCAGCATGAGCTCTCCACATGCCCGGTGTACATGCAGCGCAGAGATAAAATCAAGCGGTCACTTAAGGAGCGTTCAAAGCGTTCTTACGCTGAGATGCTGAAGAAGACCGTGACCACTTCTACCATAACATCGAACCCCTTTGATCTGTTGCCCTCTGATGAAACCGATTCTGACGATTCATCAGCGGGAACATCTTATGCCAATCCTGGGGAGTCCAGGAAGAGGAAAAATGTTTCTTCTCCTAAACTTACCCGTAAAGGTCCTAAGATTTCCCAAAGTGTAATGAAAAGTACGAACAAACCAAACAGTGCTGCGGAAAAACCGAAGCAAACTCCTCCTGGGCTTGCAAATTTAAAGTCCCAGAAGGAGTTCCCAGCACTGCCAGGAACATCTAAAACCCCAGTTGTTCCTTTTGCACATCCAGTTGAGGAAACAAACTCTGGATTAGTGAAATTTTCTGACATTGTGGACTGGATTTTTGAAAATTTCAATGTACCCGATCCAATTAAAATTTTTCTTACAGCATTCCTCCCAACAGTTAGATCATTTTTGAAGCAGTTGACTGCCCAATGGCCCCTCCTTGCAGCGATTGTATCCTTCGATGCCTAATTCAACTGCGTATATGAAGGATTCTATCTCTGTCTTACAGTGGAATTGTAGAAGTATTTTACCAAAAATTGATTCGTTTAAAGTTTTGATAAATAAAAACAAATGCGATGCATTTTCCCTTTGTGAAACTTGGCTTACTTCAAATACTGATCTCAACTTCCATGATTTTAATATTATTCGCCTTGATCGAGACACCCCATATGGAGGAGTACTTTTAGGGATTAAAAAGTGCTATTCTTTCTATCGTATTAACCTCCCCTCGATTCCAGGCATCGAAGTTGTCGCATGTCAAATGACAATACAAGGTAAAGAGCTTTGTATTGCCTCAATATATATTCCTCCCAGAGCACAGGTTGGGCAACGGCTGCTCTTTGATTTAATAGAACTTCTTCCCTCGCCACGTTTGATTTTGGGAGACTTCAACTCTCATGGCGTGGCTTGGGGTTCCCCATACAATGATAACCGCTCCTCTTTAATCTATAACCTTTGCGATGACTTCGACATGACTATTTTAAACAACGGTGAAATGACACGTATCCCGAAACCTCCAGCGCGCCCAAGCGCTTTGGATCTATCCTTATGTTCGACGTCGCTACGGTTGGATTGCACATGGAAGGTAATCCTTGATCCTCACGGTAGCGACCATTTGCCTATTCTTATTTCAATTAATAACGGGTCAACTCGCATGCGACCAATTGACATTCCGTATGACCTCACACGGAATGTCGATTGGAAGTTATACGAGGAAATGATTTCAAAAGCGGTCGAGTCGATTCAACATCATCCACCACTTGAAGAATACAACCTCCTCGCGGGCTTGATTCTCAACGCCGCGTTGCAAGCCCAAACGAAGAAATATCCCGGCGTAACGATCAAAGAACGGCCTCCCACTCCGTGGTGGGACCAAGAGTGCTCCGATGTCTACACGCAAAGATCCGACGCGTATCTGACCTTCCGGGATACAGACAATGCCGACGACTTTAAACGTTATTCGGAGCTTGATACCAAGTTTAAAAGCTTAACTAAGGCAAAGAAACGCGGATATTGGCGTCGGTTCGTAAACGAGACGTCGAGGGAGACATCAATGAGCACTCTTTGGAACACAGCCCGAAGAATGCGGAATCACGTAACGGTCAACGAAAGCGAGGAGTCTTCAAGTAGGTGGATATTTGATTTTGCCAGGAAAGTATGTCCGGACTCTGTTCCTGACCAAAACATTGTTCGCGATGCGTCTCCGGGCCACGACGCGATTGAATCACCTTTTACGATGGCAGAATTTTCAGTTGCCCTCCTGTCCTGTAATAATAACGCGCCTGGGTTAGATAGAATCAAATTCAACTTGTTGAAGAATCTACCCGGCAATGCCAAGAGGCGCTTGTTGAACTTGTTCAATAAGTTCCTGGAGCAAAATATTGTACCGCAGGATTGGAGGCAAATGAAGGTGATCGCCATCCAAAAACCAGGGAAACCAGCTTCTGATCACAACTCTTATAGGCCGATTGCAATGCTATCCTGTATCCGGAAATTGATGGAAAAAATGATACTCCGTCGTTTAGACCATTGGGTCGAATCAAATGGTCTACTATCAGATACTCAATTTGGCTTCCGCCGTGCCAAAGGGACGAATGATTGTCTTGCGTTGCTTTCAACAGATATTCAGCTGGCGTATGCTCGCAAAGAACAAATGGCGTCTGCGTTCTTGGACATTAAGGGGGCTTTTGATTCCGTTTCTATTGACATTCTTTCGGGTAAACTTCACCGACAAGGATTTTCTCCAATTTTGAACAATTTTTTGCACAATTTGTTGTCCGAAAAGCACATGCATTTTACGCACGGCGATTTGGCAACTTTTCGCATTAGCTACATGGGTCTTCCCCAGGGCTCATGTTTAAGCCCCCTTCTTTACAACTTTTATGTAAATGACATCGACGAATGTCTGGCAAACTCATGCACGATAAGACAACTTGCAGACGACAGTGTAATCTCTGTTACAGGAGCCAAAGCTGCCGATTTGCAAGGACCATTGCAAGATACCTTGGACAATTTGTCTGCTTGGGCTTTACAGCTAGGTATCGAATTCTCTCCGGAGAAGACTGAGATAGTAGTTTTTTCTAGGAAGCATGAACCTGCTCAGCTTCAAACACAATTAATGGGTAAAACGATTTCTCAGGTTTTGGTACACAAATATCTTGGTGTCTGGTTCGACTCTAAAGGCACCTGGGGTTGTCACGTGAGATATCTGATGAAAAAATGTCAACAAAGAGTGAATTTTCTTCGTAAAATAACCGGACAATGGTGGGGAGCCCACCCAGGAGACCTTATAAGGCTTTACCAAACAACGATATTGTCTGTTATTGAATACGGGTGTTTCTGCTTCCGCTCCGCAGCAAACACACATTTGATCAAACTGGAGCGAATACAATATCGTTGTTTGCGTATCGCCTTAGGTTGCATGCAGTCGACCCATACGATGAGTTTGGAGGTCTTAGCTGGAGTACTACCATTGAAAAACCGCTTCTGGAGCCTGTCTTCTCGTATTCTTATCAAATGTGAGGTCTTGAACCGTCCCGTGATTGAAAATTTTGAAAGGTTAATCGAACTTAATCCTCAAACCAGTTTTATGACATTGTATTTCAATCACATGTCCCAAAATATTAACCCTTCTTCGAATATTCCAAATCGTGTCGACTTATCAAATACTTCTGATTCTACTGTGTTTTTCAATACATCCATGATAGAAGAAACTCGTGGAATCCCGGATCATTTACGCGTGCAGCAGATCCCCAAAATTTTTTCCAATAAATATCGAAACATCAACTGCGACAATATGTACTACACTGACGGATCACTTCTTGATGGGTCCACTGGCTTCGGTATCTTCAATAACAATTTAACCGTCTCCCATAAGCTCGATAATCCTGCTTCTGTTTACGTCGCAGAATTAGCTGCAATTCAGTACACCCTAGGGATTATCGAAAAAATGCCCACGGACCATTATTTCATCTTTACGGACAGTCTCAGTTCCATTGAGGCTCTCCGATCGATGAAAGATGTTAAGCACTCTCCGTATTTCCTGGGGAAAATACGGGAACATCTGAGTGCTTTATCCGAAAAATCTACTCAGATTAGCTTAGCGTGGGTCCCTTCTCACTGCTCGATACCGGGTAATGAGAAAGCGGACTTTTTGGCTAAGGTGGGCGCAACAAACGGTGATATTTATGAAAGACCAATTGCCTTTAATGAATTTTTCGCATTTGTACGTCAGAATACGATCATCAGTTGGCAAAATTCTTGGACCAAGGGGGAACTGGGAAGGTGGTTACATTCCATAATCCCCAAGGTATCGACGAACCCGTGGTTCAAGGGGTTGGATGTAGGTCGGGATTTCATTTGCGTGATGTCCCGGCTTATGTCCAATCACTATAGATTCGACGCGCATCTCCGTCGTGTTGGGCTCGGGGAGAGTGGTATCTGTGCCTGTGGTGAAGGTTATCACGACATAGAGCACGTTGTTTGGTCATGCCCTGTACACCGTGACGCCAGGTCTAGATTAGTAGCTTCCCTGCAGGCCGAAGGTAGGCAGCCGGCTGTTCCTGTTCGTGATGTCTTGGCGAGCCGTGACCTATCCTACATGTCCCTTATATACGTTTTCCTGAAATCCATCCACGCCCCAGTTTAGTCCTATCTCCTTCCGCCTACATCCAACCAAACGACAAGAACACGTTAAGACCCCGGATCCGGAAACAGCAACTAGACCCGCACGATACTCTCAGGCCCCGAGGGAGACAACCCAATATGCCAGTCCGTAATATCTTGGCCCAGCAGCGGAACATATTCAATATGCTGCTTACCTATGGCGATGGAAAACCATCAAACAACAAATCAGTGCTTTTCATGCAAAACATTCTAGCTTAAGTTAGATTTAGTTTCAGCTCGTAGTCGGCAGCGAGGTTAAAAAATTTGCTTTTAGTTATTAAGATACTTTAGAAAGTAAGCTACCAGATATAATTGGCGCCGTTAAACATTGAATTGTATTTGTGCCGTGTCAAATAAACTATAGATGAGGAAAAAAAAAACAATCTCGGTATCAACACTTGAGGAACTTCCACGCTCAACTGGGGCATACCACAATAGTTCAAATAAATGGACACAGTGGTCCCAAAAAAAAACGGAACAGGAAAAAAACTCTTACGCTCTCTACTAGCCTCATGTACTTTGGTAGAATTCAATATAAACCTAATTCTCGTTAGGGCCATCCATATACCACGTGGACAGATTTTTAACGATTTTTTTTTCTAGGTATCCACTGCAGTGCTGTCGATTTATGTCAATTATGTCGGAATTATTCAAATTTTAAGCTTGTTGGAAATTTAAGGTGAACATTTTGAAGATTAACGTATTCTTAGTGTAGTGAGTGATTTTGTTCAGTGATTAATACAAAATGTAGTCCGCAAATGATGAAAAAAACTTTGATTGGCTGCTGAATGAATCCCATTGTAGCCGCATAGAACAATGGGTAGATTTCGTTTTCTTGGTTAGATGATCGAAATAAATGAGTTTTTTAGTGTAGATGCCCGACTATAATAATAAATTCAGAGATTTAAGGTAAGTTTTTGAGGATTCTACTTCATGAGATATCTAAAGTGAACTAATAAGAAGCCATTCCATGGATTAGTTGATTTATTTAGTCAGAAAACATACGTTTTTTCTAGTTTTCAATTGAGTTTTCGTTTTATAATTATGGGCTGAGATGAATAATGGAACAGTTCCCCTATCTGAGTTGCTGTGTTTCTAACATGAAACAGAGCGAGGGAAATAATCCGCTTTCGCGCGTGACGATATAATTTCTGATTTTGCCAATTAAAATGCACGGAAAGTGAGTATCTAAATTAACCTTATTTTCGATTTTGCGGAAAACGGAATAAATAAGTATAAGAACCAAAATTTTTTGTTTGTCTCAATTCCTTTCATGAAAGGAAAAACTGCCCAGTCATTTTCATTGGGGGCCCACATTTTTGTTACCGCACCAGGCTCACCAAACCATAGCTACGCCACTGACCCCCCCCCCCCCACAAACTGTCCACGTGGTAAGTGGATAGCCCCTTACTTCTCCCTTAAAAGTCACGATTGCCTTTTACACTGACTTGCGACTAGGTAATACCAGTGTCAATGGAAGCTTCAACAATGCGATTTCAAAACAACGAAACTAAAGCAAGTATTAGATGAAGCGAATATTTGCTATTTTTGGTACGATTTTTATTTGCACAAAATAAAATCCGTACCAAAAATAGCAAATATTTGCTTCGTGTAATACCTGCTTAACAGGTAACAACTCAAAATTCGGATTTTTTTAGAGGCTCTCTTAGGGATCATGCATAAATGACGTAGCTTTTTTGACCACCCCCCCCCCTTCCCCATCGCAGCATTTCGTAACAAAGTTGCAGACCCCCTCTAGACAATGACGTAGCTTTACAACAACCCTCCCCCCTCCCAGGAGAAATTTTTTTTCTGCAAATTTTATTATCAAAAATATACATTGTATTATTATTGAACAAGAAAAAACAAAAGAAGTAATCAAATGACCCTAAACAGCCAAACAGTAATTTAAAAAAACAATCAGAACAAATCCACATTTTTTCTTTGTTTCATATTTACTACGTAGCTTGGCTTGATCTCCCCCCCTCCTCCCCCTCGTCATAAAACTACAAACCACCTCCCTCCCACAACGAATGATACGTCATTTATGAATGTTACCTTACTTCACAATAAACACGCTTAGATAGAAATGAGAGTACGTATGTGAAAGTTCTCTCTCTCTCTTTCTCTCCGAATATTTGATGAAAATTTTGATTCCATTTCTTCCAAAACACCATACCAATAACAAAATTTGTGTTTAGGCCAGATGAAATATCATCACGTTACGTCAAAAAAACATAATCGTTCCTGAACAACAACTCGACTACATTTGTACCATTTATACGCAACCCAAGCGACACCGTCTAGCGAGTTGCAACGCCTACCTAGTAGTGGGTAGCATTCATTTACCTCACAGTGATTTGTTAATATTGCGCCAGTTTTTTTTTTAATAACTTTAGGCAAAATACCGAAAATACCAGTTTTTCTCCGTTTCAATACCGATAATTCGGTATCGAAAAGAATATCGGTTTCACCGTTTTTTGTTTTACAAGTAAACCATCCTATCGAGTCGAGGATAAAGGGGATAGAGGAAAGTGGATCAATGATATTAAGGTGATGTTAAGGTGTCATATCAGCAATTTCGATGGTTTCGTGGCCCTTAAAATGTCACAAAGATTATTAAGAGAAACACTCCCAGAGAAATAGTTTTAGATTTTCTATATGATATCTACAAATACAACAGTCTTTTTTCACAAAATCTTTCCCTTGTGAAATGAGTATTTCTGGTAGTACGAGCACGGTATTCACAATAAATCAGACGGTTCCGGATGGTTTTAGACGTCACCTTCAATTCAAGTTCCGTTTTGATGGTTATATAATATATAGTAGATATGTATAGTATATATTAGAGTGCCAATAATACTGTTATACCTCGATATAAGGCAACCTCGATATAACGTAACTTTTTAAAATGTATTGAAATTGGAAATAAATGATACAGCAACTGTTTTTGGGCTATAAATAGCTTCAAAAAAATTGTAGTAAGTTTTGAAACCAATGAAACCAATGCGAAAATTGTCCAAAATGGGCATGAGGACGGTTTAAAATACTAATAGGTGATGGGAAATAGGTTTTCACGCATCCTTCAGTAACAATTCACAGTCTTGCATCAATTAAAAAAAATTTTTTTTGCTTGTTGAAATTTTCTCTGATGGGCTTAAGAAAGATTTAAAAATACTGATAGGCGATGGAAAATAGGTGTCGCGCATCTGTGAGTAACCACCAACAGTCTTGCATCAATTAAACAAAATTTTGCTTGTTAAAAATTGTCCTAAATGGGCATAGGAATGGTTTAAAAATACTGATAGGTGATGGGAGGTTTTCACGCATCTTTGAGTGACCTCTTGTATCAATTGAAAAAAATATTTTTTGTGCTTCTGAAAATATTTCTAAATGGGCATAGGAAAGGTTTAAAAATACTGATAGGTTATGGAAAAAAAGTTTTCGCGCATCTTTGAGTAACTATTAACATTCTTGCGTAAATAAAAAAAAAATTTTTTGCTTCGATATAACGTAACTCGATATAACGTAACTCGATATAACGTAACGAAAATAAAAATAAAGTTGCCTTATATCGAGGTATGACTGTATATGCCATTGCACAGTGGTTCAGATCGTCGATTTAGTGGTATTTAATTCTTTGTGCAAAAACAGCTGTTGTTAGGTTTATAGTGTATTTGCAAAATATTTTGAGTTTGAAAAGGCGCTTCTCTCAGAAAATAAAAATTAAGGTGACTTCATTTTTATCAAAAGTAGTAAAACTCACTTTTTTGCTGATATAGATACGGTTCTTTCTAGTTCAGAGGAGTTGTAGATCCATTTATTTCAAAACAACTTTGTCGAAGAGAGCTATTCTCTATCTTGCATACTTTTCGCGGTATGATGAATTTAAGATAGCGAGTTAGGGTGTCGCTGAAAAATCTAGTTTTTTCGATGTAACTTTTTTATTTTTGATTCTATCAAAACTTAGTCTTCTAACAACTTTTAGGTCTGTTTGAAGTGCTTATTTTCTCTGAATACTTGAATGCGCTCTCTCATTCAGAAGAAAAGTTATTAGGTTTTTCCGTCTCAAAATACGCCCTTTTCAAATGTTTGTATCTAGTTAAATGGCAAACACAAACTATATACTATTGATTGCGTTTGAAAGGTCGTACTTATCTGTACATAATATCAAAAATTTGGATTTGGAATATTTTTCTATCTCAAATAAATCCAATTTGAACTTTGTGGTTTTGGTTAGATTTCTCGATACATGTCACATGCATGCTGCTATTTTTTTTTTATTTTTTTTGTATTTGATCGGTCTACATCACTAAACCCAAATGTAAGATCATATTAAATAAGGTTTTTTTTTAACAGTTTGATGATTCATGAATGCCTTTTTCATAAAAAATAAGTCAACAGTATATTTTCATATTCTACATGTGTTTTAGCATGGTGTGCATTTCTTCAGCGCTAGAAGTATTGCATTATATGCAAGTTTTAACTCTGCTACGTTTACCAAAAAAGGTTTTTTAAACACGAAACGCTCAAATGACAACCCAGGAAATTAGCAAAATTATCTCGGAAAATAAAAAACTTCACCCTACTTCTATCGACAGCATTTAGGTTACATCGAAAATGGCTTCCTACATAAAGGAGACAAAAGTGGGGAATTATTCCACTAAAATAAATTCACAAGCTTATTATATTCTTTATCATTAAGGAAGAACATTGAAAAGCAATCGTGACGTTGACGATCCTGAAAAATACAAATTTAGGATGCAAATTCATGCAGCTCTGGCGAAAGTAAGCTATCGTTTAACTATGGCTAAACCATTGTGGTGAGTAGAGCAAAATCATTTCAAATCGCCTGGAAATACGCGAAAATTTAATCGACCATTTTTGATTTGAATGAAACTTTGCACACGTATTTGGCTTAGCAAACTAAGCATTTTTCACAGGTGGAGAAAATTTTTACACCCATGAATTACATTCTAAAAGGGCGTATGCCTTTTGGCATAGGTTTTATTCGAAGCATTGTAGCCCAGAAACCGTTGGTTGTATAGAAAAACTGTCTGAGAATGAGTTGCAGGGAATTAAAAATGCATCATAAAAAAATAAACACTGTACAAAAAAAAATTTTTTGACCAAAAAAAATTAAAAATAAACATTAAATTTCAATATAAAAAAAAAGACTTGATTTTTTTATTTTACTTTTTGCCTTTCTCCTAGAAAGGTATAGCAATCACTTGCAAAACCGAAAGTATAAAAGTGCTCCAAAGGGCCGAATGGCATATATCACTCGACTCAGCTCGACGAGCTGAGCATTTTCTGTATGTGTGTGTGTGTGTATGTGTGTGTGTGTATGTGCAGATTTTTATTCTCACTCACTTTTCTCAGAGATGGCTGGACCGATTTTCATGAAATTAATTGCAAATAAGAGGTCGTATTGTCCCATAGGACCCTATTCAATTTTATTGTAATCGGATTTTTAGTTTAGAGGTTATGTATCAAAATGTAAAAAACATGAAACATCATTATCTCGAAAACCACACAACCGATTTGAACAAAATTGGTTTGAAATGAACGGGCTACCTGAAAACCCCTTAACTTTTGAATTTGAACTGTGGTTGAACTTGTGGTTCAAATGTTATGAAAAGAAACGTGTTCTGAAGACTGTTTAATCTCACTCATGTTTCTCAGAGATGGCTGAACCGATTTTCATAAAATCAGTGTCAAATGGAAGGTCCAGTTGTCCCATAAGACCTTATTGATTTGTTTTGCAATCGGACTATTACTTTGCCTGTTATGTTTAAAAATGTGAAATCCAGCTATGAAAAGGAACATATTCTGAAGACTACTTAGACTCACTCACTTTTCTCAGAGATGGCTGACCCGATTTCCACAAAATTAGTGTCAATTAATAAGTCTAGCTGCCTCATAACACCCTATTGAATTTTACTGTAATCGAACTGTAACTTCGTCTGTAATGTACCGAAATGTGAAAATCACGAAACTTCATTATCTCAGAAACTACACAACCGATTTGATCAATATTATTATCAGATGAGTGGGTTAGTTAAGGAATAACTGACAAATTATGATTGAACACGTGGTTTCAAAGTCTGGTTGCCCTATACGTTCCCATTTTATTTGATTATAATCGAACTTATGCAACAGTTATGTATTAAATTGTTAATAAAACGACGAAAGTCTATTATCTCAAAGATTACATGACTTATTGAAACATAACTAATGTCATACGAACGAGTCATCTCTCGAACTTACAAATAACAAACTTCATAACAATTTGATATGTGGCTCAGAGTTATGAAAAGAAAAGAAATTCAAATACTATTTGGAACTATACCTGCTTTGATCGATATATGTGGCCTCAACATAATTTAAATGTGGTATCGTACTATTTGAGCTTTCCAAATTCATTGATTCCTTGCGATGTGTTTAAAGTCTGCAAATGCACGACGAATCGGCCATAGGATAAGATCAAGGTCAAGTAACAAATCGTTTGAAATGATTGGTTTTATCGAAATGACAACATCCTCGACTTTTTGCTTCTGTACATCGCCTCAATTCTGAATACATTCATATTGGGTGGTATTCGGTCATTTTCAGCAGATTTCCTGGCATCAATCTGACACCGGAAATACCCATATTGGGGAATATAGTATAAAAAGTGGTCGTCTTTAAATTCAAAATGGTGTCCAGGGTGAATGTTTGGTTTCTATGCATCATCTCGATTACGGAAATATCCATATTGTTTATTGTTCGGTCATTTTCGACTGTTTCCTAGAAGTTGCCATTTAGCAATTCAAAATGGTGCCTGAGGTCAATTTTTAGCTCATTGCATCATTCTGGTTTCAGAGATACTCATATTAGATGGTATTTGGTTATTTTAGGCTGTTTTTCACAAACCGGAAGTCGCCATCTTGGATTTCAAAATGGTATTTAAAACAATTTCTGGCCTCTGAGCGTCATTCTGGTTGAATGTTTTTAGAGGTAACAAATATGTCTATAATGGTTCGACGCCCCTCCCTCTTCTGGAAGCACATGTTCCTGGGAAACTGCCGAAAATAATCGAATAACACCCAATACCGGAAGTCGCCATCTTAGAATTCAAAATGGTATCTGTGGTCGATTTTAGATCCTGTGTATCATTCTAGATCCGGATATTATTATATTGGGTGGAAATCGGCCATTTTTGCCTGTTTTCCAGAAACCAGAAGCAGCCATTTTACAATCCAAAATGTTGCCTGAGGTCGATTACGGAACATACTTGTTAACTCAAAAAAAAAACATTAACCTGCCAAATTTGGTTCCATTTAGTTGATTAGTTCTCGAGATGTGCAGAAATTTGTGTTTCATTTGTATGGAACTCCTTCTTTCCAGAAAAGGGAGGGGCGTCCAACTATTATGGACATACTTGTTATTCCTTAAAACATCCACATGCCAAATTCGGTTTCATTTGCTTGGTTTGTTCTTGAGTTGTGCAGAAATTTATGTTTCACTAGCTGACCCGGCAAACTTCGTCTAGCCTATTTTTGTGTTTAATTTAATAATTTTCAATATTCCAAATTCATTGATTTCTTGCGATTTGTTTATATCGTTTGAAATTATTGGTTTTATCGGAATGACAACATCTTCGTCTTTTGCCTTTAGTACATCACCACTATTCCTGAAATACTCAATTATTTTCGTTGTTTTTCAGAAACTGAAAGTGGTCATCTTCGAATTCAAGATGGTGTCCAGGGTCAATGCTTGGCTTCTATACATTATTTCGAGTACGGAAAAATTCATATGTAGTAGTTTTCGGCTGTTTCCCAGAAGTTGCTATCTTACAATTCAAAATGGTGTCTAAGGTCAATTTTTAGCATCATGCATCATTCTGGTTAAAGAAACACTCATAATAGGTGTTATTTAGTCATTTTCGGCTGTTTCCCAGAAACCGGAAGTCACCATCTTAGAATTCAAAATGGTGTCTGTGGCCGATTCTAGCTCCTGTGTATCATTCTGGTATCGGAGCATCTCATATTGGACGGAAATCGGCCGTTTTTGGCTGTTTTTCAGAAAGGGGAAGTCACCATCTTGGATTTCAAAATGGTATTTGAAGACAATTTCTGGCCTCTGAGCGTCATTCTGGTTGAAGAAACACTCATATTGGGTGGTATTTGGTCATTTTCGGCTATTTTTCAGAAACCGGAAGTCGCCATCTTACAATTCATAATGTTGTCTGAGGTCGATTTGTGGCTTTAGTGCATCATAGCAATCCCGGAAATACCCATATTTAGTGTTATTTAGTCATTTCCCACTGTTGTTTAGGAACCGGAAGTCGCCATATTGGATTTCAAAATGGCATTTGGAGACAATTTCTGGTCTCTGAGCGTCATTCTGGTTTAAGAAACACACATATTGGGTGATATTTGGTCGTTTTCGGCTATTTTCCAGAAACCGGAAGTCGCCGTTTTGAGTTTCAAAATGACATTTTGTGACAGTTTCTGGCCTATGAGCATTATACTGGTCAAAGAAACGCCCATATTTGGTTGTTTTTGGGTCATTTTCGGCAGTTTTCCAGTCACCAAAAGTTGCCATTTTACAACTCAAAATGTTGTCAGAGGTCGATTTGTGGTTTCAATGCATCATCATGATTTCAGAAATACCCACTTTGGGTGGTATTTGGTCATATTTCGCTGTTTTCAGAAACCGGAAGTCGCCATCTTGGATTTCAAAACGGCATTTAGAGACAATTTCTGGCCTCTGAGCGTCATCCTGGTTAAAGAAACACCCATATTAGGTAGTATTTGGTCATTTTCGGCAGTTTTCCAGTCACCGGAAGTCGCCATTTTACAACTCAAAATGTTGTCAGTGGTCGATTTGTGGTTTCAATACATTCAATACGATACAGAAATTTGTGTGGAACCCCTCCTTCCAGATGAAGAAGGGGTGTCGAAACATTATAGACATCTTTGTTACCCCTAAAAATATTCACCTGCCGAATTTGGTTCCATTTATTTGGTTAGTTCTCGAGAAATTTGTGTTTCATTTGTTTGGAACCCCTCCCTCACATAAGAGGGAGGGGTGTCGAACCATTAGGGACATTTTTGTTACCTCTAAAAACATTTACATGCCCAATTTGGTTCTATTTGGTGGATTGGTTCTCGAGCTAGGCGAAATTTGTGTTTCTATGGAACCCCTCCCTTTTAGTAGAGGGAGGGGTATCAAACCATTATGGGTATATTTGTTACCCCTAAAAACATTCACCTGCCAAATTTGGTTCAATTTGCTTGGTTAGTTTTCGAGATGTGCATGAATTTGTGTTTCATTTATATGGGACCCCTCCCTTCCAGAAAAGGGAGGGGTTTCAAACCATTATGGATGATTTTGTTACATCTAGAAACATTCACCTGTCAAATATGGTTCCATTTGCTAGGTTAGTTTTCGAGATGTGCATGAATTTGTGTTTCATTTGTATGGAACCCCTCCCTTCCAGAGAAGGGAGGGGTGTCAAACCATTATGGATGATTTTGTTACCCCTAAAAATATTCACCTGTCAAATTTGGTTCCATTTGCTTGGTTAGTTTTCGAGATGTGCATGAATTTGTGTTTCATTTGTATGGGACCCCTCCCTTCTAGAAGAGGGAGGGGTCTCAAACTATCTTAGTCACCTTTCTCGGCCCCTAAAACCCCTATATACAAAATTTCACGCCGATCGGTTCAGTAGTTTCCAAGCCTATATGGAACAGACAGACAGACAGACAGACAGACAGACAGACAGAGCTGCATTTTTATATGTATAGATTTGTATGGGACCCCTTCCCTTCAAGCAGAGGGAGGGATCCCAAACTATCATAGGAACCTTTATCGGCAGTAAAAACCCCTAAATACAAATTCTCACGTCGATCGGTTCGGCAGTTCTCGAGCCTATATGGATCAGACAGACAGACAGACAGACCGGAATGCATTTTTATATGTATAGATTAAAACTTCAATATTTTAGAACCTAAAGAGTGAATATACATTTATAAGATTGAAGCGTTCATGTAAATCTATTTTTACAAATAAAATTTTGAATAAGAAAGGCTGGGCCTGACCGCTAGGAGGATTAATTTGGGTTTTTTTTAAAGAAACTTGACGATAATACGCAACTTTTGAAAAAAAGTCCAGGATGGAGAAATGAAAAATATTTTTTTTATGGTAGATTAATTTTTTTATGAAAATTCTAATTCAAACATTTTTCAAAATATTTGTATTCTGATGATTTTAAAAGATGTAGAGAGTCATTTTGAATCAGAAAGCTCTTGGTAGTAAACATTCTAAAGGCATTGGTTTTCGAGTTATTTCTAATTTAAGCTCGAAAAATTATAATTATTTAGGAAAATACACGTTTTTCTTAATTTGTCCATGGTTCTCCAGCAAATACCATACATTCATTGAAATGCTTGATCAAAATATATAATTCATTCTTTGACAACAAAACGATTGGGCGAACGGTTCTCAAGAAAAGAGTTAAATGTTCTAAGTGATATAAACATATAAGAATCAAATATTTATTTTCGAGTTTTATTATCTTAGGACATATTTTTTATGACATAGATACTTTACAGAACTAGTTTCACCTTATATTTTATAAACATCATAAGTAAATGATTCGTCATCTTTTGAAAACAGCTTCGTTTGTCTCTTATTTTCTGAAATCGGAACAAAAGAGTAATACTTTTGTGTGGCAGCTATTATTTTAGATTTTTTGAAAATATTGCTCCATTCTGTTACTCCTTGTTCATATTCTTCATATAATACCCAACTAAATGACATTTTTGATGAATTTTTATTTCATTCATGCAATTCTTTTGCGCTTGTAATGGGATGTTCATGTTCTTTAGCTAAACTTGCATTTCCTGCCATTCGTTTTAATATGCCACCAATTGCATCGCATGAGCCTTTGCCATGAGAAGTCGCAAAAAAATGTCACTCTGCATCGACGTTATATTTTGTGTCGAACTTGCAAAGACTTGCAAAGTTTTTTCTATTTTTATATTGTGAGGCAGCTCCATCAGACATTAATATCGCTTTTTTCAACTCTATTGTTGTTTTAAAAAAACTCATTAATTTGGCAATGAACACCTGAACCGCAATAGTATCATGATAGAGTACTTCCGATATTATGATGAAGCTGATATTATTAAGTGTTCCAGATTCTGAATAGTGAACAACGAAGGGATGAATGGTGGCTTGACTATCATTCCAATAACTACACGAATCACAAATTGATAAAGACGTATTAAAATGAGCTTGGCTGTTCAATATTTTTAATTTTGCAATAACGTTTTCATTTAATTTGCGTAAGCTTGATGAGCACCGATGATCAGGAAAGGGTTTACAGCATTTGGGCTTGGTGTATTCCATTTTCACTTTATTTATCTTTACAAAATGCAAACTGTTACTAACACATCTGGAGTAGTGCAATCGTATTTATATACGAAAACAGATATTATAGGTAACCCAGTAGTTATTGGTTGCGTACTTTACAAACAGTTATTATTAGTAAACAAGTAGGTAGTGTTGCACGACAAACATATTTTTTTTTAAACATTCGGCAAGAGAGAACGTGTAGGTGGGCTAGGGTTTAGCGCTTGAGTTATTTATCCAATCGTTTTGTTGTCAAAGAATGAATTGTATATTTTTGATCAAGCATTCCAATGAACAATTCCAATGCTCTTTAGAATGTTTACTACCAAGAGTTTTTTGATTCAAAATGACTCTCTGCATCTTTTAAAATCATCAGAATACAAATATTACTACAACTCATTCTCAGACAGTTTTTCTATGCAACCAACGGTTTCTGGGCTACAATGCTTCGAATAAATCCTAAGCCAAAAGGCATACGCCCTTTTAGAATGTAACTCATGGGTGTAAAAAATCTCTCCATCTGTGAAAAATGCTCAGTTTGCTAAGCCAAATACGTGTGCAAAGTTTCATACAAATCAAAAATGGTCGATATGCGACCATAGGTCATTTCGCGCGATCTTGCTCAGTAGCAACAACCTGGTTTCTAAAGCACAAGAAATCGCCATTTGGAATGTGTTGAATGCGAATTAGTGAGCTTCTATATGATGGTGAGAATAACAGAATTTAGCTCGCAGATTTTACAATACATATGAATTAGTATCAGAGATCACAAGCCTCAATGAAGAAATATTTAAGAGTTTCTACGTAATCCTAACGTTAATCAACAATAAAATGGGAGTATGAAACATATACTGAGAAAATCGAACATACGCTATAATGATAAATATATTTTTTCCAAGCCTCTGTGAATCTTTTAGATCTCGTTCTTGTTCACATTCTCGTAAAATTACATAGATACGCTTCTATCAAATGGACTGTGCAACGACGAGGCACAGGAAGCACGAAACAAATTCAAATTCGAACCGTTTACGCCACACAGAGGGGCAAATTGATCCGTTGGTGCGAGATAACCTCATAACTCCTTAACTGTTGTTTCCACAATGTTCATGTCTTCGACAATGTTGTTCACCATAAAAACATCTTTTTGAAAAATGTATTCAGGCAGCTTTGATTTTAGTTCTACAGATGGCGCTGGCATCTATCTTCTGATGAATGGTGCTAGCCATTTTGTTTATTCGGGAAAGTTGTTTATATCATCAATTGACATAAAGTTGTTGAACATATTACAACTGTAGGACTGACCGTTAACGACATAAAATTATTTTCATTATTCATAACCCCAAAATTTCAGTAATTAGTTATAACTGGGACTTGAGTACATATGTTTTAACTTCAGATATATTCGAACTTACGAGTCATCAGGAAATGAATTATTGACAGTTTGTAGTTGACTTTTTATCAACCTATGATATGTCATCATTTTTGAGAAAGAATATAAAATATAATTTCAATGATATTGTTTGTGACATAATATTTCAAATAGGAACATTGTTCAATTGAAGAATCGTTGGTCATGTTCCCTTTCTAAGAGCTCCTCTTGTTCAATTTTATTCCATTTAACGTGGATACTAAACGCGCACTTTTGTTTAAAACACTTTTCACCCAATAGCAAACTGTTTCGTAGTACTAATAATTATTTTCGAGGGGTCTTCATACTACTGGACGTCAGTTTTGAAAGACCCCCGAACACAATCATGGTCGTGTTGCATACACCGGTATTCAGCAAAGCCTTTTGTAGGAAAAAAACGATACGGACACTACTGATTAATGATTTTTAACATGAATTGATTTGAAAACAATCGTTGCGAAAACTCGAATTACTCGGTGAGTCGCTACTAGTACTAGCAGCTGATTTTTGGCTTAGTACTAGTCAATACCTTGTATTTTAGTTCAATAATAGTGTCACAGCAGAACGACGTAGAACTTTTTGCAAACCCTACTGGAAAATATCTGTGAAATTTTTTTCTTCCATTTTACAAGACTTGAAAATCCTTACTTTCACATTATTATAGCATACTTTCTAAATTATTTTTCAAAGTAAATTATCATGATTTCCAGTCGACAACATATCTACTGCAAGTAGAAAATAAATTGATGAATTAAAACTGAATTTTGTTTTTTTTTTAGTTTTGCCGTGACTTTTCTGGGTTCTGCCCCACAGTGCAGAAATCAGAAAACACATTGCATTCAGTGCTGAAGTAATGCACACCATGCTGAAAACACAACACAAACAGAATATCAAAATATACTGTTGAGTGTTGCAAACTTCTATGAAAACGGCTCTCATGAGTCATAAAACTATTCAAAAACACCTTATTTAATATGATCTTATGTTTGGGTTTAGTGATATAGACCGATCAAATACAAAAAAATAAAAAAAGCAGCATGCATGTGACATGTATCGAGAAATCCAACCAAACTGCAAAGTTCAAATTGGATTTGTTTGAGATAGAAAAATATCCACCCTCTAAATTTTAGATATTATGTACAGAAAAGTACGACCTTTCAAACGCAATCAATAGTATATAGTTTGTGTTTGCCATTTAACTAGATACAAACATTTGAAAAGGGCATATTTTGAAAGGGAAAAACCTGATAACTTTTCTTGTGAATGAGATAGCGCATTCAAGTATTCAGAGAAAATATGCACTTCAAAAAGACCTAAAAGTTGTTCGAAGACCAAGTTTTGATAGAATCAAAAAAAAAAGTTACATCGAAAAAACTAGATTTTTCAGCGACACCCTAACTTGCTATCTTAAATTCATCATTCCGCGAAAAGTATGGAAGATATAGAAGAGCTCTCTTCGACAAAGTTGTTTAGAATAAATGGATCAACAACTCCTCTGAACTAGAAAGAACCGTATCTTTATCAGCAATAAAGTGAGTTTTACTATTTTTGATAAAAATGAAGCCACCCTAATTTTTATTTTCTAAGAGAAGCGCCTTTTCAAACACAAAATATTTTGCAAATACACTATAAACCTAACAACAGCTGTTTTTGCACAAAAAATTAATCGACGATCTGGACCACTGTGCATTGACTCCAAGCTCAAAAATTTCCTAAGACCCAGAAAGTTGATTTAAAAAAAAAAAATTTTCGTGTTAACACCAAATCTCGACGTTTTATGCATTTCTAAGACATAAGGCATCAAAAAAAATTATCACTACTTGTGCTTTTTTTCATCGATATTTTTCGTGAAACTTCGACCGCTTCGACGCGGGCATCTTGGCCAGAGAGCTACAGACGTCAAAAGCGGAGGTAGCAGCAAGAGGTGCGTTGGCTTAAAATCAGATAACATGAGTCCCGGGCGGTTGATCCGACCGCGGGCATTTCTTCAAGTACCACATTTACTATAGTGGCGGCGACAAAGCGAAACGAGGTTTTGGTTTCGTGCTACAAAAAAACCATATGAAGCGTGTTATCAGGCGGAGGCCTATCAATAACCGTCTACGCGCAGATTCTTCAATTACAACCTTATCAACGTGTATGCGCCGACAAACGATAAAACCAACGACGTAGAGGAGGAATTCTCTGCGCTCCTTGAGAAAACGTGTGGAGAGTGCCCACAACACGACATAAAGTTTGTAATCGAAATATGAACGCACAAGTCGGATAAGAGGAATTTTTTTGTCCCATTATTGGTGGGGAAAGCCTTCACTGTAATATTAACGACAACGCCTTGAGGTTAGTGAACTTCGCCGCGACCAGGGGAATTACCATCTATAGTTCCCATTTTGTACGTCTGAACATTCCGTAGCACATCCCAATGGAGAGGCAAGGCAAGATTCGCGCCTGGCTGTCCAACGTATGTAAATCAAGATCGGTGAGATGGATACGTCTGGACATCCAGAGGTTACCAGCGGAAGAAGTTGCTGCAGAGTATACTCGGAAAGTTGATAGATGGATCGATGAACCAGCTGGAGTGGACCTGAACGAGTAGTGAAAGCACATCCATGATGCGGTCAGCGAAACAGCGCTAAAAGTAATAGCCTTCACAACAGGAACCACGCGTAGGGGGTGGTTCGATGCTGAGTGTCTAGAGGTGACGGAAGAGTAGAACCGGGTCTACGCCAACACGTTAGTAGCAGCTAATCGTGTGACGCGTCAGATGCGGGAGAAATATCAGGAGGCAAGAGCTGCCGAAAAAAGGCTTCAATGTAAGAACAACGATCGCGTCCTCGCGGAGGCGGAGAATTGCTTTACCAGGCACGACACGCGGAACTTCTATAAAACGATTAACGGAATAAGGAACCGGACCGTGCCAGTACCTGCCACGTGTGATGACAGGGAGGGGGACCTAATTACCGATGAATTGCATGTGGCCAGGTGTTGGAAACAATATTTTGAAGTGGTGTTGAACGGTGAGGAAGGTAGAAAGTTCGTCGAGGGGAACAGTAAAGGGAGGACGGAGCAGCTGTGAACCCACCAACATTGGACGAGGTGAAAAATGCTCGCAAAGAGCTGAAGAACCACAAAGCCGCTGGGATGGACAGCTTACCGGCTGAATTTTTGAATTCTTCAATATCTACAAGAAGGAACATAGACTCGACTGCAGTAATCATCGGGACATAACCCTCCTCAATTCCGCTTATAAAATTCACTCCCGTATCCTGTTCTAGCGGCCGTTGCAGGAAGCCTTTGTTGGAGAATACCAATGCGTTTTTCGAGCGGGACGATCTACAACGGACCAGATGTTCACCTTGAGACAGATCCTCGAAAAGTTTCGAGCAACAATGTGCAGACATATCTTGTGTTTATATACTTTAAGGCGACGTACGATACGGTGAAACGCGACGATCTGTGGCTAATTATGCTTAAACATGGTTTTCCAACAAAAATAATTAAAATGTTACGTGTGACGCTTGACGGTTTCACATCAAACATCAGGACAGTGGGCGAATTTTCGGATGCGTTGGTGACGTTAGCAAAGTTCTCGAACTTGCTGTTCAACATAGCTGTAGAAGGTGCAACACGAAGGCAAGTCTCCAGAGGAGCAACACCATCATCACGAAGTCTCACATGCTTCTGGGCTTCGCGGACGACATTGATATAATTGGTGTTAACCGTAGAGCTGTTGAGGAGGCCTTTACAGTTCTCAGAAGGGAGGCTGCGAGAATTGGACTCACCATAAACACTACCAAAACGAAGTACATGATGGCTGTGAGAGAGCGTGGTAGTTCTACGGGTGTTGGTGCTGCGGTGGGGATGGATGGGGATACTTTCGAAGTGGTCGACGAATTTGTTTATCTTGGTACTCTCATGACAAAAAGGGCTCTTTACGGACTGCGTAGCCAGCTTAGGTCCCGTAACGCTCTACAACAGCGGTTCTCAATCAGAGGTACGCGAAAAAAAATCAGTAATGACGGACGAGCACAAACTTGCTCTTAAAACATGACTGTAGCAATCAAGCAAACCATAGTTCAATTTGAAACCTGAACTAGACTGCTACAACATGATTTACCGCTACCCTCTCCCACTCTGCGAGAACCTTCAAAACCCCGTGGGTACAATTGATTCGGAAAATATCACCAAGGGGTACGCGGACAAAAAAAAGGTAGAGAACCGCTGCTCTACAAGACTCTGATCCTCCCGGTTGCGCTCTGCGGACATGAATCGTGAACGTGGAAAGAGGTCGATAGACAAACGGTTGGGATTTTAGACCATAATATCCTGTGATCAATACTCGGTTGCAAACTAGCAAATGCGGTGTGACGAGCTGTACGAAGTATACAAACACGGTGATATTGTCATCCTGATGAAACACGGTAGGTTACAGTGGGCTGGCTACGTAGCACGGATGGCGGATGAGCGAGCTGCTAAGATTATATTTAGCAGAGAACCAGAGAGAGGCCGACGACTTCGAGGCAGACCTCGCGCACGCTGGATGTGGGCTGTTGACAAGGATGCCCGAGCAGCGGGTGCAAGTGAAGACTGTGGAGGAGCAGCCCAAGACCGACGTTTGTGGAGGCGTATTTCAGATTCGGCAAAGGACCTCAGCGATCTGTCGTCATAAAAGTAAAGTAAGTAACTAAGTATGTTTGAAAAAAAAAACTTCAACAATCATATTCAGTAACAATAAATTGCACGTGAAATCCAGGTTTTCGCATTCTAACTTTGAAGTAAATAAAGCCTTCTACTGAAAATTAATCTGCAATCTTCTAATATTTGAATTTATTATCACTGGTGGAAAACTAGGCCTGATAGCAATCGTAAGGGCAAATTGTGCTCGAAAATGGTTCATTTTTTAAAACTTGTTCACTTATAACTAGAGAACGCGGCAAATCGCGATTTCGCAGAAGCCGCGAACTTCCCGAAATTCAGCATCGGCCGTAAAAATGACAAAAACCCGTGAAATACAACGAAAGTGATAAAAAATAGTAACATTCTATGTCAATCATAGAACTGTGAAATTCATCAAAACACGGACAAAACCGAAGATTATTGGATACCTCGATAGCAACAGGAGGCCTTTTCCTACGTAATCAATAAGATGAATCAGTGCCACAACTGCTCTCTTGCAACGCGATTTTGTCAGCCTGGGTTGAATTGTCTTCGAACGGTTCGGTTGTTAGATCCTCTTCGAGCAAAGATTTTGTCGGTTGGTGACCTGCATGATAGGATTCCAGAACAAGCATTATTAAAAATACATGACAGTGAGCTAGTAAGTATTCGGATCGCGGATGTTTTCTTGAACTTTCCGGTTGACAAACAAATATTTATCGGTTCAGGGAAACTCGGTAGATATGGGACGAAGCGTGGGCCAGTATAACTAAAATAATACGTGCCTGCCGACACCAGAATATTTATTCGAAAACAACATAATATTTAGACAACCCAACTGGTCTAGGTTTAATCCTAGCCGACACCGGGAGATTTTCTGAGGCGTAAAATCTCTGGGATCACGCCTTCAATAGCATGAGGAAGTAAATTAACGGGTCGTGAGTTAGGGTCCTGGGTGGAGTCGCCTCCCTGGGCGTCGGTGATTGGCACAACAACAGTGGCGGAACTAGACCGACGGAAAATAAGCAAGAATAAAAAAAAAACATGATATTTATGAAAAATAAATTTGAAAAAAATTTACGATTCGATTATATATAAAATTCGATTATGCCCCTATTACAGAAGACGATGCGAGTAAAATGTTGTACTAGGAAACGCGAGTGGAACTTGGCTTCTGACAGCTAAGTGACAAACGAGCTACTCGTCCAAAATGAAGCCAACTCGCCATATGCAGTGCCAAAATTGGTCAGACGAGTAACTCGCCGCTCGCCCTGTAACCTTTATATAATGAAAAAACCGGAGACTATACATAATCGAGTCCAACCTGTATTGTACGGGACAATTGCGTGCCTAGCGCTGCGATCTTACTAACACTATCTCCCGGGTCGGTATTTGAACCTATGTCAACTGACTTGTTAGACCAGTATTGACCTTAAAAATGTTATAAATATACAGAAAGGAACCACCATGAACGTATTTCCGTCAACGACTTCTCAACTATAATAGAAACTAGACTGGAACAATTCAAAAATTTGTACTCTCGTCAGGTTCTGCAAGTAACCATTTATCGATAAGCAATTATACCATTTTAGTGCAGCAGTATTACTACCGCATGAGAAACAAGCAGACGAATTTACTCACTAGAAACAGCCGATCGAAAACGGTTGGTCAGTATGAACCAGTACCTACCTCCATAACAGTGGCAATTTATCTCAATTGACGAGTATTTTATGCTGCTGTTTTATGTATGGATGGCTCTGTACTAACATGTTACGATTGTCTCCCTGCGCTAAATACCGGCAATTTTGTATGTTTTGTTCAGACCCAGCTAGAAGAACCAATACAGAATCGACAGAGATAACTAGGAACGTTATTTATTACTGTGCATTAATTCTCACGTTCTACACAAAATTGCTATGTAGGGATGTAGAAATTTTTATTCTAACTTTATAAATAAATTATATCACAACACTTTCACACGTACTGCCGTGAGATGACATTGTGACGTAGATCCAAGTGATCAGTTTTTCAGTACGGCCCAAAAACGAAAGAATTCTCCGTCACTTTTGTATGGAAATGTATGCCAACGTCACTTTGTTTTTTTGATTCTATACAACGTATGAATTAGTAACAACGAAAAGGAAGATACCAAAAGATAGGTCTTCGAATAATGAACAAATTGGCATGAAAAACTCAAATTCGAAAAAGTGGCACTTACGTCACTTTGTCATCTCACGGCAGCGTAGTCCTACCACTCATGTTAAACGAGCCTAGCTCGAGCAAATCTGCTTGAATTTCCCCAGCGCTGCTTTATGCAGCATACCTTGCCTTCAAAAAATAAATACGTGAATATGTCATGGCTGGCGCTGCTGGCGCTAGACAATGCACGATGCACCCACATAATGTTGCCGCCATGGCAACGCCATTCGAGATTGGTTTGGTCAATAAACACGAATTTCAACAGTGCGGAAGGCTAATTGGTTTTTCGCTGCCGGTTTGCGAAAGAATAGAATTATTATTTCCCGGCACGGTGTAGACAGCCAGACATTTTCATACCAGGATTGCACTAGAACTCCACCGCATCGTCCTGTAAGCACCATATAAATAAATGAACCTAACCAGAGGATTTCATAATTCAACGCAACAACAGCCAGAGTTTTTCCAGCGACACATGCCAATGTTAGCGTATTGCTCAATTAGGTGTCTGTATTGAAATTTGTGATTTTGTTACTATTGATTCTAGACGCAGTGACAACGGAACAAAATCCAGTCGAATTGCGAAACAGCAGAGCCCTGGTACTATACTGCACGAAAAGGGATTATAATTTCATTCCTACCTATACATATCGAGATAGACGCCGAAAATGGTAAGCATTTTATTTATTGCTATTAGATTTTTTTTTTGTTGCCTTTATGACCAATCGTGGAAATGAACTTTCAATACTTTACTCACAAATGGTACAAAATACTACGACTAAAGACAATTGAGTGAATTTGCACAGTTAGCCAAAAATCTAGTGCTACTAAACGCTAATGCTCACTACAAAAGCTCTAATCGATGAATGCAGTTAACCGTTATCAAAGATGACTAGAACAAGATACCTGACTCTTGAAGAATTCATCGGACATGATTGTCGCTGCGCGTGAGCAAAAGTCGAACTAATTTATACACTGTTGATATGATGTATACTTAACGTCAAAATCAACTGATGACAAGGCCAATACATGAGTGTTGAAAGGTGAAACAATTTTTTCAGTATCCATGTGGACGACTGTACGATGCTGCCATCCGAAAAATGATAATAATGTGTACGAATGTTTAGTTCTCAAACATGAAACTTTCCGGAAGAATCAAGAATTATCGGCTCATCATTAAAAATTAAGCGTACCATAAGAACTTCCTGATAACCCCTATGAGCACGCTCTACAGCCAAGTTTTCCATTTTGCCGAGGTTAATACAGCAAAAATCGGGTGTCCCGGTGAACCTGACCATATGCACAATGGTTCTGAAACCTGACTTGTGACATACCAAACTTTAAGTTTTGGTAGAATGGGATCTGAAAATAAATACAACCCCCCAATATAAACCCCCACTCTGACAGTCAATTTCACACTTTTGAAGTACACTTTGAAGTACAAAAAATATGACAATAGCATTGAGTGCAAAAAATGACAATATCATTCATCTGCATGTTATCTTAAGCGTCGAGCTGACCAAACTGCTACACCTTTTTCATACATAATCTTGAACAGCTCAACGATCGATGACGGACTATGCACGATAAATCGGTTTTGCTCATAGTTACAATTTTATGAGAATTTGAGTCATCAGATGGCAGCACTAACCGTCGGAAATCGGTCGTGTTCAAAATGTATTGTGCATTTAAATAAAACTTACCAAAACGTCGCTGATAAACTGGCAGTCAGGCACACTTCCGATGCTTATTTTTGTTGTTCTCGCAACAGTGCAACCATCTCAGCCGCCACTGCGCTCAGTCCGACTTACAAAAACAAATACATTGAAATCATTCCCGCAGTTCATGTTGTGTGAACACGCAGTTGCTCTATGTGTTTGTTAAGTCGGAAGAAAGTTCGGAAGTCCGACTTCCGAACTTTAATTTAGTGCTGGCGCCACAATATGAAAAATATGGAAGTTAGGTATCTTGTTCTAGTTATCTTTGCCGTTATGTACTCGGCAATTTTAACACGTAATTTTGTCCAATCTCCATTTTGTGGGTACCCGGGTACCCTGCCGAGTACTTATGGGGTATAAAAATTTGAAGGTTGCATGTTTTTCCATACTAACCTTACCAATCAGACGAAGGCCTGTCTAAGAGCCCACGCCATTGTACTCGATCCATGACTGCTCGTCGCCACTCCTGCAGACTGCGTAGGCTGCAGAGATCTCCTTCCACCTGGCTGATCAACCGTGCACGCTGCGCGCCACAACACAGCGTTCCTATTGAGTCGTTATTCTGAACCATTTTGGTTGGGTTTTCATCCGACATGCCTAGCCCACCAAATTCTACCGATTTTAGCTGTATGGACGATAGTGAGTTCTCCCAGTAACTGATGCAACTCATGGTTCATTCGTCATCTCCATGTCCCATTTTCCATCTGCACCCCACCATTGTACGAAGCACCTTCCTCTGGGAATCCTCAAAAACACGCTAGACCTCCACGGGTCCATGTTTTGTGGCCGTAGAGGAATACCGGCTATTAATGTTTTGTAGATGATCAACTTTGTGGAGCGGTGAATTTTGTTCGATCAAAGCGTTTCCCGCAGTCCAAAGTAAACGTGATTTCCCGGTTAGTGTCATTGTCGACGGTCACTATAGTGAGCCCGAATACACGAACTCATCTACCAGCTCGATTTCGTCACCGTCCATTAGAATCCGTTGTACAATGCTAAAAGAGTCTTGCCTCGAGTCTTTACTTCTCATGTTATATATCTTCGACGTGTTAATGACTAGTCCGACCCGATTGACCTCTGCCTTAAGCCTTCTGTACGTTTCCGCCAAAGTATCAAAGTATGCTTTAAATAAACAAATGAGTATTCTGGTTATTTGAAAGTGCAAATCACAGAGAAAGTGTTGAATTTATTTAAACCAAATGGGGAGAATCAAATTTGCGCAAAAAAAAGTGTCCTGATTATTTAGACGGTGGACAAAATGTTTGAGCCAGGTAAAATTTTGTCAATTTTTAAATGGCCAAAATTTTACGAAACTATCTAGTTTTCTAGTATTACTTGGGAACTTGACGTGACCAATCTACACCGGAAATGTTTCGGATTTCAGGTGTGTCAAAATGTATATTTTTGCAACGCATAGATTTTTTTTATGTCTCGTTTCTTTTAGATTCATGTGTTGCCAATGAATTAAAAGTCATTCCGAGTTCATTGATACCTGAAGCACAGACGTAACACCTAGCTCCATCGCCACAAAAACACAATAACACCGTCTAGGGCGCTGTCATGCAATCTCATACATATTTTGTAGTTCCCAATGTGACACATGGACGCACGATAGCGCTGAAGTCGACATACAATACGCAGCGCGAATACGGCAGCAGATGGTGCTAGTATTACTATCGTAAAGTACTAGTGTCGTCTTGAACGATCATTTCATTGAAAATTTATTCGAAGTGTTATGTCTGTTAGTCTATGCCTAAAGGTTGAGAATCCGTCATGAACCCATCGAGATATGAATTATTTAAGCACGTTTCTGTTTTTTTTTTTTTTTTTTTTTTTTTTTTTTTTGTTAGAGAAACTTTGTTTTCTCTCAGGGTGCCCACTGTGGTTTGTTCTGAAGAGTTTTAGGCAACCATATCTCTCGTCTTTCCTTAGATATATTGATTTATAAGAAAGAGGTTTAAACACAGTTTTTTACGTGGGGGATACTGTTTGAGATACATAAGCTAGGGCGAATTGAAGAAATACGTCTGATATCTTTGAGGTTTGACAGGTAATGAAAATCTTTATTAAATTCCAAATTCCGAACAAGTAACTAACCTAAAAACTTAAATATTATCACCGAGAACGGTAAAATGAATTACCGAGATTTCAACAGCTGAGATTTCGGTAAAAATCTCGGTAATTCATCAAAATACCGAGATTCTGTAAAACCAAACTTGTTAAACTTTAATGAGATTCTCGGTAATATTTTACCGGGATACTCATGAAATAATGCCGAAACTCGGTTTAATTCACCGAACACTCGGAATCTTGCGATTTTTCAGAGAAATCCAGAAAATGATCAAAACGATCGATTATCCGTATGATTTTATGATTTATTAAGTCAAATGATTCAACTAATTACAGCTTTGGTAGAAACGGGAGAGTTGTGTTGCTTCCCAGAAATGAAACAACAAAAACGAGAACTTCAAGTAGTTCGGTATTATACTCTACCGAGAAAACATTATGCAGCTAAGTGTGTACACGTTGCAAAAACATTTACAGTGTCCGTTGGTCACGTCCAATTCTCAAGCTTGTATAGTTTTCCAGTAAAATGAAACCGGTTTTATCAAAAGTGATTCATTTTTCGTGAAGTTCTGTGGGCATTTAAAAATTGACATTGTTTTGCCTGTCCAATTATTTTGTCTATCCCCTATAATTCTGACTAGATGATATCCCTATAATTTTTAAATTCGGACATAAAACCTGAAGACTTAGCACAAAAAGTAATAAATAAATGTGCTTCCAGTGGATCAAAAGCAAACTATTTAACTTGTCCGGTTGTTTGCATTTTTATTCGCAGTATCGTATGATTCCCTGTCTCTTATTTTCACAGATTTGCATAGCAAAATTTCATATGTCAAATTATCGATAATGATGGATAATATCGATAAAAGCCCCGAAATTATCGATTGTTATCGATTTCCGTTTCAGGCGATATCATCACGAGATGGTCGGGTTTAGCTTTTTTCAAACCCGTACCCGAATTTTTTTCTCGGTTGAAACCCGAACCCGAAACTTTTTTTTCGATCAAAACCGAACCCAAAAATTTCATTTTTGTGAAACCCGAACCCGACCCGAACCCGACCCGAACTCGACCCGAACCCGATATTTTTTCTTTTGGGAGGGGGGGGGTCGATGTTTTAAACCAATTTCAGGCTGCCCTGAAGCTTTGAGCGTCGAATGGTGTTGAAATGTTAGTGATTTTTACAGTTGCATGATATTAGACATCATTGTCTTATAAATCTGTTTATTTGATATAGTCGTGTTACGACCATCTCTACTATCGCTAAAGCCGTACAAATGTTCCATCGCCTCGCGATCTCGTTCCTCCCGCTGTCGCTTTTTTTTCGAAGGAACCAAGTTCTGCCTGTTCCGCGCATTCGTGCCACATTCGCTCTCGTCGCCCGTGCATTCTCATCTCCGCTACTAACTAATTGCATTCGCTGTCAAACCAGTCGATTCGGGGCGGCTGTACTAAGTGCCGTTATAGTCGTGCTACTTAAGGCGGATCGTATGTCCCTCCAGCCATCTTTAACCCTCTAGTGCCCAATACCGCCTTTAGACGATCTTTAGTTGAACCTCTAAAAAGCTTCAATAAGAACTTAAAAAATGTTTATAAAGCTTCATAGTGAATTTTTAGAAGTCCGTCTAAAAATTAATTTGGGCACTAGAGGGTTAAGAGAGCCTGCGCCAAACTACTCTTCCGCCAATGAAAACGTTGTCGATTTGGTTTTTTGTACGTTGGTCGGAGTATCTCCAGGTGGCTTTTTGGATACATTCATGGGGGCAGGAAGTGCTTCGGACTAAAGTCTACGCAACGTTGACCGTTGTCGTTTGATATGGCGTGAAGACTACGACCCAACCACCAGTCTCTACATTGCCTCTCGTCCTGCGCATTCATGTTGCCGATGACAATTTTCACGTCCCTCCTAGGACAGCCATCATACACTTGTTCCAGCTGCGCATATAATGCTTCTTTCTCGTCGTCAGGTCTCGCTTGTGTGGGCAGTGCACCTTGATGATACTGTAGTTGAAGTAATGGCCTTCAATTCTCAATTTGCACATCCTAGCATTTACCGGGTACCACCCAATCTCACGTTGACGCATCCTACCCATGTCTACAAAACCGGTGTCCAGCTCGCTGGTAGTGCCACAGGTTTGGTCGCCCCATACCCACTTTTTCCCGAAGTTGCGTGGATTTAACTCGCGTTAAATGATCCTATCGCAGCCCGGGGAGCAACAATAAGGACTTACAGTTCCATGTTCCGAGTTTCCAATGCAAAGTCCGTTTTCTGCGGTTTTTGCTTTTTTTTATTCTCGCTTATTTTCCGTCGGTCTAGTTCCGCCACTGTTGTTGTGCCAATCACCGACGCCCAGGGAGGTGACTCCACCCAGGACCCTGACTCACGACCCGTTAATTAATGGACCGGTGCCAACGGCTTTACTTCCTCATGCGATGGAAGGTGTGATCCCAGAGATTTTTCGCCTCAGAAAATCTCCCGATGTCGGCTAGGGTTGAATCTAGACCAGTTAGGTTGGTTGTGAGTGAATCACGCTACCCCACAACCATCGACACCTATGTCGGCGTTGGGATTCGAACCCAGGCGTCGAGCGTGGTTGGCGGAGGCGTTACCAACCACGCTAGGCCCCCGCCCCTCGGTTTTTTCTAATTGTTCTGGGTCGTTTGCTCTCTTTAATCGTTCGTAACTTTTTATTTCTATGGGGCGGCTAGTTGGGTCTTCCCCAACCCTCTTTCTCACCAGAGGACCATCGTATAGGCTCTGTTTAGAGTCCCACGCTGGCACCAGGACGTTGATCAGCCGCTCCTAACATGGTGATCAGATGCTGTTTTGAGTTGCTCCAGTTTGGCGCAAAGTCACTCAAATTGACGAAGCATTTGCTCTACAGCCGAAAAATGGTTTACGCACCAAAGATCGCGTCGCATTTTTTCGCTGAGCATATGATAATAACGACTCTGTTGATATTGGTTTGGTTTTTACTTGCGAAAGGAGGGAAATATGTTTGCCTTTTTTCACACATAATTGACAATTGCATATGAGAATTCGCGTAGATGCGAACAGCCATAAAAATCTCTTTTACTTGTGTCAGGGAGTCAGGGCCAATTGGTCAGGCTACACCAACCAGTTATGTCCATGTTTCAGCTGGCAGTTTACTATGATCGTAAGGGGCCATCCACTGCTAATCCAGCTTTCCACGAGCGGTAATGACGGACAGTGCACACAGCCCATTTTGACGTTTTTTGTAGGTCGAGGAATTTTCAATCGCAGTAACGTGGTGAAGAACGTAAAAATTTTGCAACGTAGCATAGCAACTTTAAAAAACACCTTTGTTTATTTTGATCCGCGCATGTGCACGTTACGACGTTGTTATATTTTCTACTCCGTTACTGCGATTGAAAATTCGCTGACCTACAGAAAAACCGTCAAAATGAGCTACGTGCACTGTCCGCCATTACCGCTTGTGGAAAGCTGGATATAATTTTTAATGGTTTTGTATGAACCGTGGATAGTACACTGATCCCCCCTCCCCCGAAAGCTGTCCACGTGGAATGTGAATGGCCCCCAAGACGCGTAGAGGTGTCAGATCTCTTCCAGGCTGCCAACTTACGGGTTTCCAAACCCGTACCCGGCCCTAACCTGATTTTTTTGCGTTCAGCACGAACTTTATTTTTTTCGCCAAACCCGAGACGAGTGCTTGGGACTTCAGGATTCCATACATGCTTTGGGCAACAGTGCAATAAAACATGGTTCCTCTTAATTTATTTCAGAAGAGGAAGATGACACAATTATAATTTAACGAGATGTTTTAGAACTCTATTCATGAATGAAATTTTAATAGAAAGCAATGGAATACTGACATAACGCCACAGAATAACGCATGTGGAAGCAACATCAAAATTAAAACAAACACCGAGTTTCAAAAGCCGAGCCCCCCTTCCTCATACGGATCAGGTTATACGCCACCTGATTTTTGTATTACAGAGAGAACTTAAATTGCCAATTTCAATCACTTGAAATTACTTTTTTGCATGCGTAGGTAAAAATTAAGAAGAAAATCAACTTTTTTTACTTTTGTTTATTGGTTGACGCACTGTGTGGCCTCAACAAAAATATTCCGTTCCTATCGCTGTCCAGAAACCAGTTTCAAACTAACTTCAGATGCTTTGATTTTGATTGATATATGCTTCCTCCTATTAGACGGCTACTTACCTAATCAATGTTCTGTGCTTTTTTTGTTCTCAACAGGGCCCAAAGAAAGGCAAAGGAAGTAGTAGGTATCTAAACTTGTCAATGTAATCAGATAATTTAACCTGGTCATTCTTCCGCAGCGGTTATCGATGGTGTCGATACGTCCAGTATGTCACGGGAGCAACTGGAACAGTTCGCGCTTCGTCTACGAAACGAGATGGAGAGAGAGCGTGAGGAACGCAATTTTTTCCAGTTGGAACGGGACAAGTTACGCACTTTCTGGGAAATCACACGCAAACAGCTGGAGGAAGCAAAAGCGGTCATCCGAAGCAAGGAACGAGATGTCGAGGTGGCCCAGGAGCTGGCCGACCAGGACACCAAGAACGTTATGCAGCAGATGAAGCATCTGCAGTATGAACACCAGTCGCATATTGGAGAGCTGAAAGCAGAAATGATGACACAGCTGAAGATGGCACAAGAAGATCATGCATTACAGGAACGTGATTTGTTGAATGACAAACGGGAGTTGCGTAGGCTTCTAAGAGAAAAAGAGGAAAATGGGGAACTTGAGGTTCAGCAGTTGAAGCTTAAACACAGTGAACTTCTAAGTCAGGAGCGAGCAGGATTCAAGGAAGAAATTGAAGCGATGACAAAGTTGTTTGAACAGAAACTGCAAAGCTACAAGGAGGAGGCCGAGATTCGCCACGAAATGGAACTTTCTGAGGTGGAGGAGCGAAAGAATGCACAAATCTCAGAGCTTATTCAGACTAACGAAAATGCTTACAAGGAGATGAAATGTTATTATAACGACATCACATTAAGCAATTTAGCGCTAATCAACAGCATGAAAGAACAAATGGAAGAAATGCGCGTACAAGTAGACAAAGACTTGAAAAATCATTCAGAAGTAATAGCAGAAAATAAAAGACTGGTGGAACCGCTCAAACAAGCTCGTACAGAATTGATTGAACTCCGCAAAAAACTGCAGTACTACGACCGGGACAAGGCCACATTGAACCGGGTCAAAACGCGCCTCAGTACAACTCAGAAGCAACTGAGCAGTCTGAAACTTGAGTCGGATGTGTTGCAGATGCGCTGCGAGAAATTAGTTGAAGAGCGCGATCAACTAAAAAGTATGTTTGAAAAATCGATCCTTGAACTGCAGCAAAAGTCGGGGCTGAAAAACTCACTCCTAGAACGTAAACTTGAGTACATAGAGAAGCAAACGGAACAACGAGAAGCCATTCTTGGGGAGGTACTGTCACTAGCAGGTATTGAGCCACAGTCTCTGAGTATTCGCATTGAAAAGCTCTTGGTACAGAAAAATGACAAAATTCAGGACCTGCGGTACGAGTTTGCCCGAGTTAGTAAAATGTACGACGATTTACTTTCGATGATAGAAGCGAAGGTGTCAAAATTTGGTATCACATTGAAAGATCTGGAACTGAGCAGTTTACGTTTGGAAAAGTAGTTTGAAGTTTCCAGTGATTTGTTGGTTTGTAGTGAGGTGTGTGAGAATTGGGTTTTTTTGACAAAACTGAAATAAATAAATTTTGAAAAGTATGATTTCTACCTCACGTTCGTTCATTATTCACAAAGGCTTCAATTTGAGCTTCAGTTTCGACTGCTCTATTTCTGCCATAAAGGCCAACGGAAATTCTTGTTAGTTATTGAAGAAGCATCGCGGCCCTACAAAGCAGTACCCTGAAATGCCTGTATCACAGCCTGTATACTACAGGTAATTATGATGATCGCACTTCATACTTCTACATCGGTTTAAACAAACAAACAAAGGACTAGTTGTTATACTCTGGCATGGTAACTGTTCAAAAGAACACCAATACTTCGAAATATGAAATACTACACGAAAATCATCTTGACTTGATTAGAATAACACAGTGCAACAATTTTTTTGCCTTGGCTTCTATGTATGATTTTTTGATGAAGTTTGATGCGAAAATAAATTTCCCTGAGTTTGAACATATTTCAACTTAAGGGGCAATGGCGCCATTTTCAAGTTTTGAGAAATCGGATTTTTTTTATGTTTTTTCGATGCCAGTTTTTTCAAAGTCAAATATCAAAATTCTATGACTTTGTGTAGGTATACCCATATCCTGGGTATAACCTACCAGGACTTTCTCCAGAAAACCCTGTACGTGCCGTCGGCACGGAATTACAACTCGAGACTTGAGCGGTAGATTAAACTTACTTTATTTACACAAAAGCTTAAATAGTACCCTACAGGTAACTCAGAGCGAAAGACTTTTCCCCTTCGATCCGGTCACCACATACCTGTCTCTTTCTTGTGCTTAACATTTAGTACATTTTGGGCATTCTGATTGAGAGCGCCATAACATGTGTTTCCAAACACGTGCGCTAGCGTGAGCGCAAAGAACCCGCGCGTGAGCATGGGCGATGCTGAGCGACGCTACCGTTTGTCGAGTTCTATATTTTTGTTTATTTAATGCCTCGGTGGCTTAGTGACTATTCATCGCGGAAGGCAAAGTGTTTTCGCCAACGCTTGCATAGCAGAACCGTTGGCGGTCTTTCTTCAAGATTTTTCCTGTTTTCTTCACAAATGGTCTTGTATTTGGTGGACAACGGCAGACGGCCGTGTCCCACTTTTACACTCTAACTGTTTTCATTTCATTCAACAAAAGGCTTACTGTCTTTCGGACTAAGCTAAAAATGTACCGTATGACAAAACTCTGCGTGACGGAACATAAGGTATTTTCTGCGCGGGTGTGACGTCACATCTGCCACCCCGCCTAGTTGGCCATTATCTAGAAGAGATGATGGTCACATGGTCCGTTCTGACGGCCGATAGGTGTGTTTTTCATAACAAATATTTTTCGCGTTTTTATGCTACTATATACATATTCGTTTTCATGATATTCCTTCTTCCCTTTGCACGTAAAAATCAATTAATTACAATAGTGATACATATCATTTCTACATAAATTAACGTTTTCAGACATGGATTTTCTTCATAACAAATTGACAAATGTTCGCTCGCCTGGTGCGCTGCGCCTTGTAGATATCCGCTGCTTGGCTGTCGGATTCAAGCGACGGGTTACAGGGGGTTTGAAACGGAAGGGTGCGTCTGGCAGTAGAGGTTCTCATCGGTTGTTTGTGATGTCATCCTCGCGAACTCATCCTTAAGGCTTCATCGAGTTATTTACAATAGTTCCAAGGTTACCATTGCACTTTAATTGAGGCTGCAGTACATCTGGCTGTTTTATGACTGTTCAGAGTTTGTTGTTGAACCTCAATGATGGGTTAGCCGTGTCCCTTTGACATAGATCGGCTGTATTTTTATTTGGCTTATAGTATTGTTACGCGCCGTGTGGCGAAATGATTAGCGATTGCCACCGGCTCTGTTGCATAATGCAGTCACTTGGTTTATCATCTTTAACTGTCTGCGCGGGGTGTCCAATTACCCGCTAACATATGTGCGCACACTATCAAATCGTAGTGCGGAAAGAACATAGTTGATTAAACACGAGCAAAATTTTATAGCGTCATTTTACTTGTTTGGCTTTGACCTCGAATCCTTATTTGTAGAAGTCAATAACTCTCTATGAGTAATATATATTTGGAGCAAATTATTACTCCCTTCTTTGCATAGTTTGATGTATTCGTCTTCGCGCTGAAGTCTCGATTCAGGTTCGACCATGAGCCGCTTTGATTGAATTCTGTTGCACATCTGGCCTCTTCAAAAACTGGATACTGCTCGTCTCCTCTTGGTAATATCGTTTGGCTTTACCTCCATCTCGACCATAGACACCCGCCGTTCAACTCCCCTCGCAACCGTCTGCTTTCCTTTTCGCGCTGTACTGGGCATCATGGTATGCCCCATCTCGACATCCGTTGTAATCACCCCGGTCGTCTTCGATGATCAGGAACTCGTCTCGTTGTCAATTCTTAGATGCTAGTTGCCCTACTTAGCAAGTGGTGCATTATTTTTTGCCATTATTTTATCAATTCTTTTTTGGTTTCGTTACTTTTTCCACTTGCTGTTTAAAACTTCTGTTCACTCGCGTACGGGCTTCTTACATTCTATTTTCTACCCTACGCTTCTGCTTACAATCTAGGCCCGTATTATTCTTCTTTTCGGATGACATAATCTGGTTTCTCTTCCCCTACTAAGTTGTTCATCTCTATTAGTATTCAATTTTACAAACATAACATTTCAAATGTGCATTGTTTACTTTTTTTTTATCATACATTCTCTAACTTTGGAATTCGATGTTTTTTTTTTGTTTGACATTACAAATCATTGCGTCACGAATCAATTCCAATCAATTCCATCAATTATATTCTTTATTCCGCGTTAAAATATCAGTTTAACTTGTCTTGTGGCTCATTATTAGCTTTTTCCTCATCAAATGTGCTTATGTTCTTCAAATAACTTTCTTCAATTTTATCAAGTAGCTTTGCTTTGGTTACATATTTTCTTCATTTTGCGTTCTTTCCAAATATTTTCCTCCTTCTTCTAATAACAGTTTTCAATAAAATAAATCTGTTTCCGCACAATGTATTATTTTTTCATCTCTCTGTTTTTGTTTCATCATGTTTTCATCGAACAAACCGCATTGGTTCAATCTTTTCTTGTCCTTTGTCAAGTATTTCCTGTCTGATTCATAAATAAATCTTTTCATTGTACAAACCGCGTTGATTAAATATTTATCGTTTTCTTCTGTCTTGATTTACAATGTTCGTCTAATAACTGGCGTGTTCTTAACACCTCATATCATCTTCTATGTGCACTTAAAATGTCCCGTCACTTTCTCATCTGCTTCATTCTTTAATCTTTTGCATCTCTTTTTGAATCTGTTATTATTTAAATTTCGATTTGTCTCTTGCTACTGTCATACTGTCATACTTACACTACTTACACTTCACCTTAGTATGCAGTTGCCTGCATAATACCTCTCCCCCTTCCGTCCGAAGGTGCGACCGCCCGCTTTAGAGATTCCTGAAAGATAAGAAGGTTAGGAAATAAACGAAAACTCGCACACTCAATCATCCTGGGCCGGTTATTCCCTTGTTTTTCTTTCACCCAATTTGCACTCCCGCCAATCATTCTGGGTAACCACCCCGTTGTCTACATTCGCTCGTCCTTAACTAAAATTAGAATAGTCTGAATCTCCTAAAGTCAGCAGTCTCCTTGTTCGGTAGGTTTTGCCTTCTTGTCCAAAGTCTCTCCTAGTTCTATTGTTTTCCGTCATTTAAGTTATCTCCATCACACAAAATTTCCCAATACATCATCAATCGATTTTCTTCTTCTATTTCTTATTGGGCCATTAGCTATTTTAAATTAATCAAACCTCGTTTTCATGAGGTCTTTGTTCACTATATAATTTTCCCATGTTTACATTTGCATTTTACAAAAAACAAACAAATGCTGTTTCAATTTCTATTAACTCTTTAATTTTCCATCACCACATTCCAGGTCATTCTAGTCATTCAAATTCCCCAAGCTTTCTATTTATTTAACTGTTATCGGCTGGGTTACTCGTCCCTCACGCCTCCATTCGTATTTTAATTTTTTCAATTGTGTTATGCCATTTGACCGGTATCCTCAAAGGCCGTATATCTCTTTCGGCGACTTCTCGTATTTTTTCACGTCATTTCCTTTTTTAAACCTTGTTACGCCTTTTGATTCCTGTCATTGAAAGGCTCTTGATATTTTCGGCGACTTTTTCTATTTCTTCACGCCTTAACTTCAGTATATTTTTTTCGTTTGGTTCTGCTTCTTCAATAAAATCATTCATCTTTCTCGGCGACTTTTCGTATTTTTTTCACGCCTATATTTTACTTCCACCTTACTTTTTCATACAGTTTTAGGTGCTTGCTATTATAACTCATGCCCTCCAATATCGTATTTCATCAAATATATTCTGTTCGTTAACCTTGAAAGCATAGTTTAAGTTCATATATTCAGTCATAATAACGCTTAAGCCGGTTATTATGAACTTTTTCTAAACGATTTCCGTTTCTAATTACTGTGGTCATTTCGCTTGGAATGTCCACTACTTCATATGGTCCTCTCCATATGTTCTGAAGCTTTTGGCCTGCACCAGTCGCTACGGCCTTCACTAATACTTGTTCACCCCACATGGGTTTGTAATCATTAGATGATCTGTCGTAAATTTGTTTGCGGTCCTCTTTACTCCTTTTCAGGTTGGCTTGTGCGTTCGCGTGGAGGTCAAAAAATATTTTTTTCATCTCTTGTGTATATGTTTCATATGTCAAATTGTCCACTCCATTCCGCTTGTAAATGGAGGTGGGAATGCGTGCTGTACGTCCATACAACAATTCGAAAGGGGTGTACCCCGTTGATGAGTTTACTGAAGTATTATACTGAAACGTAAAAAATGGGAGTAAGTTATCCCACGTGTGCGGTTTTCCGCCAATAAATTGCCTTAGGTAAGTTTTTAACTCCCGATTAGATCGTTCCACCAAATTTGCTTGTGGGTGGTACGGACTCGTCGTTATTTTCTTAATTTTCAAAATTTTGCACACATCTTTCATGAGTGTGCTTACAAAATTCGCACCGTTATCTGTAACTAACTCCAACGGTACGCCAAATTTGCAAATATAATTCTCTACAAAAGTCCTCGCTACCGTCTGGCTTTCTTGGTTTTCCATAGGTGCGACAGTTAAATATCTAGTTAGGTCGTCCTGCATGACCAGACCATAACGATTTCCTAAGTCGGACTCGGGTAATACTACTATATCCATGTATAATTTCTCAAATGGCTCCGATGCGGTCGTGGTGATCTGCATCGGTATCTTGTTTGATCTTCCAATTTTGTTCTTTTGGCAGGAATCACACTGCCGAACGTAGTTCTCGATATCCCGTTTCATCGTAGCCCATGTAAAAAGTGTGCCAATTCTCTGGCGCATTCGTCGCGCTCCTACGTGCCCTCCTAAGGGTGCATCGTGAAATTCCTTTAAAATTGTTTCCACTTGATCTGGCGCAATTACTGTACGCTCGCTATTAGCATTATATAATACTATTTGTTTTTCTAGCTTACCCGCTAGGAACTGAATCATATGCAGAACTTCCTGTTGCTTGATTTTTCTGAATGATATTAGGTGAATGACCCCGGCTGCCTTTACTGCCGTGGGGCTCTTATTGAAGCTATCTAAAAATTGTGAAAAAAATTTCCGGCAATCGATTAATGAACTTTCGCTGCCGTCTACTATGAAACCGCCCACCTTATTGTCTTTAAATTTGAGTACACCATCCTCTACGTAGTCTTTCAATCCTTGTGACAGCTGATACAGTGTCTGAAGTTCTCTGTACGCCGTCCGACTGTTCAAAATGACAAGACGAGCTTCGATATTCCTCTCGTCCAATATTCTCTTCGAGACTTCCACCGTCTCACTTGGTATCAGGTCATTTGATAATGCCTGTGAAAAGTCATCATATGAAATGTTGACGAGTTGTTGCTCATCCTCGTCCTCAGCGATGTCCGCAATGTCTATGGCACTCAAATCTTGTATTGTGCCGTTCAAATCATCCGAAGCGTTCTTCTGCTGCTCTAGCAGGCGTTTCTGCTGGCGCGTAATCATGGCTATCTGCCTGTGGGGTGAACTTTCCTGCCCCTGACACGTCCCATCTGACAAACGTGACAAAAAATCGGCGACTATATTTTCGCTACCTTGTTTATACCTGATGCTGCATTCCAAACCCTGCAACTTTAGTCTCAATCTTGTCAGCGTTGGAGATGTCTCTTTGAGCCTCCAAATAGCTATAAGTGGTCTGTGGTCCGTGTAAACGATAAACTTTTGACCAAAAATGTAATGTTTGAAATATTCTATGGCCCATACAATCGCCAATAGTTCCTTTTCTATGATATGATATCTGGTCTCTGCACCTACAAGTGCACGACTCGCGAACGCGATCGGCCGGTGCATGGATTTTTCATTCGACAGGACGGCTCCAATAGCATAATTGCTAGCGTCTGTCGTAATAACAAAAGTGTCTTGATAATCTGGCCGGACTAAAACTGGCTCTGTAATCAGCGCGTTTCTAAGGAATTCGAACGCTTCCTGACATTCTTTTTCCCACACAAATTTAGCGTCTTTCTTCAACAAATCATTCAGCGGCTTGCGCTTCTCCGCGATGTTGGGGATAAACTTCCCGTAAAAATTTACTGTTCCCAGAAATGACCTTATACCTTTTACGTTTGTGGGTGGCTTAAGGCTTTGAATGGCCTTAATATTTGCATTGGTGGGTTTTAGGCCTTCTTCATTAACGACATGACCCAAATACTCCAGTTCCTTTTTCAAAAACTGACACTTTGATGGTTCTATTTTTAAGTTATGTTTGCGCAAAGCTTGTAATACTTTTCGCAAGTTATCATTATGGTCGGTGATAGTGTCACCGAAAACTATAATGTCATCGAGGTAGACAAAAGCTTTCACGTCCCCTATCTCAAAGAGAACAGTATTCATAAGTTTTTGGAATGTTGAGGGGCTGTTCTTTAGCCCCATCGGCATCCGTGTAAATTCGAAGTGGCCTTTGGGAGTGGAAAACGCCGTCTTAGCCGCATCTCGGCGGTCTATCGGGACTTGATAGAACCCCGATTTTAAATCAATTGAGGAGAAATATTTTGCTCCTCCAACATTATCCAATATCTCATTTATAAGAGGTATTGGGTATACAAACGGCTTGGTAACTTCGTTCAATGATCTAAAGTCTACCACAATTCTGTACCTTTTATTACCGTCAGCATCCGGTTTCTTTGGTACACATAACACCGGTGCATTCCAGGGACTAGTGCTGGGTCTAATAATACCCTGCGCCCTCATTTCATCGATTTCCTTATTAATGTGCCGTTTCGTGGCCTCCGGAAATCTATATTGCCGCTCATTGATAGGCACCTCCGATGAAGTTTCTATCGTGTGTACGGCGGCGTCAGTAGTGGTTAACCTGTCGCCCTCGAAAAAGAATATATCCGCATAGCTTTCGACCATATTCTTCACTGTACTGAATTCTCTATCAGGCAAGTGCGCCAAATTTAACACTTGCCGTAGTTTTTCAATTCTTGCAATACCTTTTGACTCTGGTGTCAGCTTGTGCTCCAACAGGTCATAGTCAAGCCTCGAGTCTAGGTCCAACTCGGGCATTATAGTATTCTTCGAGTCAAGAAAATTGTTCTTCGGCTCTTCATTTCGATATGTTTGGTGCTCTCTAGTTATTTCGTTTTTGTCTACGTCAGCCTCATTGCGGGCTGTGTTGCTAGTATCTCGCAACTCGTTCTGCACCATAACTCTATTTCTGGCTGCCACATAAACATGTTGACTAAGGACTTCGTCTTTGGGCATACTCCACGGACTCAAGTCGTCCGGACTTCTGTTTCCGTGTTTCTTGAACACTATGTAATCAAAATTATTTCCTATTTGAAGCGTATGCTTCTTTAAGAATTCTGCGCCGATTAATCCGTCGCTTGGCAAATTTTCTAATATATGAAATTGCGTCGGGATCAAAAAGTCTCCGACTATTAAATCCAACATAATTGTACCTGAGGTTCGCACAATGTCTTGGCCGATACCTCCAAAAGTGGTTACATCCTGTGTATTTACCGGTACATTCAAAAGATTCACAATGCGTGCATTAATTATATTCGCACATGCACCTGTATCTAAGATCAGGTTCAACGTAAATTTGACATTCTGCTTAGCCAGTAGGGTTAACATTAAGTGCCCTCTGACATCGTAATATACTCGCTTAGCCACACAAGCACTGTTGTCTCTTATGTGATTGCATGCGATCCTCCAATCGGCTATTTCTATATTGCTGGGCTCATCGGTACATCTCCGCCAGTCAACATCTTCGCAAATTTCTGCTAAATCCTCGTTAAAATATTCCTGTGCAATAGGATCCAAAATACCTTCTTTTTGCAAATTACTACTTCTTTCATTAATGTTGGCTACCGTAAGCATTTTCTGAGGCATCCGGGTATACGAATTCCTGTACCTCCTATCAGTTGGTCCATTTTGACCGTAATAATTATATTTCCAACCAGTGGCGTAGCCCCTTTGACTCCGCCGACATGAACGTGCGGTGCGATAACTGTATTTGGATCGATTACCGTCGCTAGATCCACATATATTGTTATAATTGTTTTGCTTGTAAATTATTCTATCTCTATTTTTGTAATTATAATCTTCATTTCTTCCAAGACGGCTGTTGCTACAATTAGCGTCTTTGTGATTTATTGTAAAAATATTTCTGCTACTATTAAATTGTCTAAGCGCATCGCGCTGTCTTTCGACCAATTCTAGGCCCTGTATTCTATGTTCTATTTCCAGAATGTGATTACGCTCATGGTAGTAATCCTCTAAGTCATCCAGCAGCTCTTCTAACTTCAATGTTCGTTTACCTTGAGCAGCTTCTTTCAATGCAGTGTCACACAAACCCGCCATAAAGTGTAATCGAAGACTAACTATCATGCATGACTTCGTACAATTAGTTTCGTAGGAGTCGATTTGCTCCTTAATTTTCAATATCCTCTTTTTATAATCAGGAAAGGTCTCATTCGCTTCCTGTTTCAATGTTTCTACTTGATTTATAACTGCCTCGATGCGTATAATATCCCCAAATTCCTTTAATAAATTTTGCTTAACCTGTGGCCAAGCATTTGCGTTAATTCTATGTATTGCGGCAGCAGCTCTGCCTTTTAGTTTTAATAGAATGATATAAACCAGTGGAGCGTGTGATACTCCTTCTGGTATCTCCCGAGCAAAATGCTCGATATGATAAACGAACGCTTCTAGTCCGTCTAGTGATCCATCAAATTCTGGGATGCACTGCATGGCATCTGCTTTTGGAAACGTGTACTCCATTATTAATATAAAATTTAATATATATTTCTTAAAAAAAAAAAAATAAAAGGTACTGCGGAATAAATACTGTAAGACTATAAAAGGCTTATGTAGCCTTCTTCCTCTTTTTCTTAGGTATCACTAACGATTCTGTTGACCAGATGTGATAACGTAGCGTGACCGACTCTAATTTCTTCGTCGCGCCATCAAAAAATCTGAACACCGAGTTTCGAACCATTTAGTGTCAACGGTTCAACGTTTATCTTCATTAATTAAATAAATAACTTTAGGTTTTCATAGTAATTAAATGATTATTTAAAAAAAATCATTTCTATTTAGTGTAATTAAATTAATCAAAGATTGTAAATGTTTACATTAGATGGCGTAAGGTGCCATTCCTTATTCATGAAATAATATTTTAACGTAAACTTCCAACATTATATATCTCTGCCGTCGGTTACTATTTACTCTACCGGTGGATATGTCACCATCGCTGCACGCGTTGCGCTTATAGATGTATCCATTTTTTTACCCTCTTAGCAATTCACCGCTACTGGTAAGCCATGTATGGTAGCAAAACGTTCTTACCATTGGCCATTAAAATTGATGCTTACAAAATACGACCTTGGCCATGGCTGGCACAGCTGATCGTAATAACACTGCAAAATTCATAAACAGAGACAGCGTACCTGACAATTAGTACAACTGACTAACTTTTGTATGCAACGTGTGAGCGCGCAATTCGTAGTTACCGCTCTCACGCTCTTTATTGGACATAAATGAAATGCGACTTTACCCTTTTTATATTTGCTAACGATAACGTAGCCACCCGTGTGCTAAAATTCTCTCTTAGAATAATTAAGGTGATTTCCATGTGCGCAGCTCTGCGAGTATCTGTTTGCGTTCTTAAATTCGATTTGCTAGCGGTGTTACCGCCCGTTTGCTTCCCGCTCTGCCAGTTTAATTATTTTGTTGGGCAAATGAACGAAAATCGCTTGCGTGCACTTGTCGTGCCGAGAGTTTTATTGCTTGCCGTTTGAGAAATAAAATCAACCGCGCAGCAGCGGCGCGAATTGATTGTTTATACAAATTGGCCTCTCGACCCAAGTAGATGTGATAACCTGTAAATCGTTATTATTACGAACCACTGAAGATTTGTTACGATTGTAGTTCGCCTAATGTAGTCTCCAAGGTCATTTATGTCTCCTAATGTGTATCTCTCCGTCGTTCTCTTCTATCGTCAATAGCTCCTAAATGGTTTTATATTTGGTAATTTTTTGTTCTATCAGTTTTAAAAAAAAAAGATTCAATAGATGTTAATTCACTGTGTGCTTCTCACCCCTTGATTCCTGAGTTTCTACAAGGGTCGATGAAAGCGGGGGATCTTCAAAAATCACCGATCGCTCTAAGTTCGCCAACTGATCTTCTGCAAGATCTGATGTCTCAAACTCAAGACAATTTTCTGATAATCTTCTATTTTTGTTTGGCTCAGGAACAATCGCCGAGTTATTTAAGATTTTCAATGCCAGACACACTTTCGATTGAACAAGTGTGTACTGATCTGTTAATCTATTCCAATGTTCTGGCGTTAAATTCGAATTTTCATACTCTTTTAAAATTTCCGAAAAGTCGTTTAAGGCGTCGCTTAATAATTTTCTTCTATTAGCGACTGCCGCCCGCGTTCTCGGCCTGTTTATGTTATTGCTCAGATTATGGTACTCCTGGTAGACTCCTTAAGCTCTTTTAATCTTGACATTTATGGTCATAACCGTCTAACACCTATTCTGCTATTGCGATATGCCGCATAATAAAAAAGGAAATGACTCACTCACCCGAGTATCCTTGACACAGGGCCGGTCATCGTTGTTGACTTCAATTTCCACTACGTAACTTCGGCACCTTCTTAATACGACAATTCACTATATCGAATATCTGCCAACGTCGAAACTGACACTTACATGAAAAAAAAAAAAACGATCGCACTTCACAAGTCGTCTTCAGCAGCAAAACACAGCACCTTTTCCCCGCATACGAATGTCACTCGCTTGGGTTTGCCACCAACTCAGTTCACTTCCATGCCAAAAAGCGAGAAAAGAGAACACTTTTTGTCAACGTCTTTTCTCGATTTTCGTTTTTCTTTTTTTTTTTCTCTTTCACTAGCAGCACAACTTTCCAGGCTGCTGACCTCGATAAATCGTTAAGTACTTTTTCTTCAGTTCTCTTTTTTTTTTTTAAATAACACACTCTTTTTCCCCCGCGAGCACTACTTGGATTAAAACTCCGAAAAACTATTTCATTTTTCACTGAACCACAGATATTCAAATCACTACTTTTTCTTTTTGCTCCCTTAGCGTTATTACTACGACCGAGTTTACGACCGCGTCTGACCTCCGATATACGTCCGAAGATTAAAGAAAAGATTTAATGGCGCAGAAAAGACCACGCGCTGTCACCACATGTGTAGGTATACCCATATCCTGGGTATAACCTACCAGGACTTTCTCCAGAAAACCCTGTACGTGCCGTCGGCACGGAATTACAACTCGAGACTTGAGCGGTAGATTAAACTTACTTTATTTACACAAAAGCTTAAATAGTACCCTACAGGTAACTCAGAGCGAAAGACTTTTCCCCTTCGATCCGGTCACCACATACCTGTCTCTTTCTTGTGCTTAACATTTAGTACATTTTGGGCATTCTGATTGAGAGCGCCATAACATGTGTTTCCAAACACGTGCGCTAGCGTGAGCGCAAAGAACCCGCGCGTGAGCATGGGCGATGCTGAGCGACGCTACCGTTTGTCGAGTTTTATATTTTTGTTTATTTAATGCCTCGGTGGCTTAGTGACTATTCATCGCGGAAGGCAAAGTGTTTTCGCCAACGCTTGCATAGCAGAACCGTTGGCGGTCTTTCTTCAAGATTTTTCCTGTTTTCTTCACAAATGGTCTTGTATTTGGTGGACAACGGCAGACGGCCGTGTCCCACTTTTACACTCTAACTGTTTTCATTTCATTCAACAAAAGGCTTACTGTCTTTCGGACTAAGCTAAAAATGTACCGTATGACAAAACTCTGCGTGACGGAACATAAGGTATTTTCTGCGCGGGTGTGACGTCACAACTTTGTCCACATATGAGCATCTTCTTATCCATCTTAAAAAAAAAGATCTTAAATCGGACAAAAACTGAGCTCAAAACGGTGATTCTACGAAACCAGAATGGCGCCATTGTTGCACCTTAAGTTGAAATATGTTTAAACTCGGGGAAATTTGGTTTTGCATCAAAATACACAAAAAAAAATATATATATATAGAAACAAAGGCAGAAAAAAGTCAATTTTTGTTGCACTGTGTAATCTAATAGTACCCTATCCCGGCAGAGAGAAAACAGTTTTTACCTCAAAAAATTAACTTCAAACTCTTATTACTCATCAACTATATGCAAAATTGACACAAACTGTATTTCATATTAAAGATCATTCTGTTCTCTAACCGTAGTATTAGTATAATTGTTAACTTTAATCTGAGAGTGAGTTAAAAGAGTTCGCTAATCAGAATTCGCTCAAGAGACCCAGAACTACGAGAGAGAGAGATCCAATTATTTTATAGTTCTTGAACGAGCTCTACAGTGCGCAGGCAATCCCAAGCCTTTGTGGGTTTTGTTCCAACCCTTTGTTTAAAATCGTAGAAACAAATTGAGTATTGGAATGTAAACAAATTTCAAAACTGTTCCGAACTGCACCACTGACACAACACAGGTAAAAGCAATATCATTATCAGTAGGTTCCGTAACACCTGTCAGTTCGTAAAATGACCTATTGGATGAAATTTGTTCGAATTGTTGTATTTTATTTGGGAACTTTTTCCAATGCTATTCATCATAACAGTTTTTACCAGTTTTTGAGATGTATTTCAGTTCCGGTTGTGGCTCCTTTCTTTCCACGAAAATACCTTGCATTCTTTTTTTTATATCAAATTTTAATGAAAAGGTGAAACGTTTTACTAAATACTTCACAGCCCAAGTCTGCCGATGCTTAATCCTTTACAAGAAAAGCCCCCTAGGCATAGTTGCAGTACGCAGCCATTACAAAACGTCTGATCTAACATTATAATGTATACACGCAACACTGTTAAGTAAATTTGAGCCGCACCAACATAACGAAACAAAAAGATACTTTCTGACAGCTCATAAATGGTACTTGGCCGATGAGCTTGCAAAAATTCCCTGTTAAGTGAAGTATTTACGAATTATCCAGTTGATTTTCCAGACATTCGAAGCAAAAGTTGTTGAAAATGACTCTTGCTTCCAAGGTAAATATGATTGCAAAATAATTTAACAGAAATCACAAGAGCTGGCTGCATTACAGATGGAGGTGGACCTTTCCAAAGGCGAGGGTTTCCGGTCGTACTATATTCAAAAAATTGAAGAATTACAGCTGATTGTGGCCGAGAAAAATCAAAACTTGCGTCGTTTACAGGCTCAACGAAACGAACTAAACGCTAAAGTGCGGATGTTGCGTGAAGAGCTACAGCTACTACAAGAACAAGGAAGTTACGTGGGAGAGGTGGTAAAGCCCATGGATAAAAAGAAGGTTTTGGTGAAGGTTCATCCGGAAGGTAAATTTGTAGTTGACATCGATAAAAACATTGACATCAACGATGTTACACCGAACTGTCGGGTTGCACTGCGAAATGAGAGCTATACATTGCACAAAATTCTACCAAACAAAGTCGATCCGCTTGTGTCGCTCATGATGGTCGAGAAAGTACCGGATTCGACGTATGAAATGGTTGGCGGGCTCGATAAACAGATTAAAGAGATCAAGGAAGTAATCGAGCTTCCCGTTAAGCATCCAGAATTGTTTGATGCTCTTGGTATTGCGCAGCCAAAAGGAGTTCTGCTGTATGGGCCACCAGGAACAGGAAAAACCCTTCTTGCTCGGGCTGTAGCTCATCACACCGAGTGTACATTTATTCGGGTATCTGGTTCGGAGTTGGTACAAAAGTTTATTGGCGAAGGATCGCGAATGGTACGAGAACTGTTTGTGATGGCTAGGTGAGCATAAAGCATAGTTGTTTAATTTCGTTATTTGATTATCATTTTTCTCTAGAGAACATGCTCCTTCAATCATTTTTATGGATGAAATCGATTCCATTGGATCATCACGTATTGAAAGTGGTAGCGGAGGTGATTCCGAAGTCCAACGAACCATGTTGGAATTACTAAACCAGTTGGATGGATTCGAAGCAACTAAGAACATCAAAGTCATCATGGCGACAAACCGTATTGACATCCTAGATCCTGCTTTGCTGCGCCCTGGACGTATTGATCGCAAAATTGAATTTCCTCCACCAAACGAAGAAGCTCGGTTGGACATTTTGAAGATTCATTCTCGCAAGATGAATTTGACCCGAGGTATCAATCTGCGCAAGATAGCTGAACTAATGCCAGGAGCATCTGGAGCTGAGGTGAAAGGTGTCTGCACCGAGGCCGGAATGTATGCCCTGCGAGAGCGACGTGTTCACGTCACCCAGGAGGATTTCGAAATGGCGGTAGCGAAAGTGATGCAGAAGGACTCGGAGAAAAATATGTCTATCAAAAAATTGTGGAAGTAAATTGTATCGCATGGTTTGCCTTCACCAGTAGGATTTTTACGAAACTATAATTGTCTTAATTATTTCATTGTCGCAGAATAACACTAAATTGTACCCCAAAAGCTGAATAAATTTAGTTACTAAACCGAGATATACAATAATAACCAATATACTCTACAGCGTACAAAGAATGGGTTGCTTCTTTTTGACGTTGACTAACATGTATATCGAAGTTAGGCACCTGAATTTGAAAATCTAGTCATTCAACCAGGGAAGGTTTTGAGCGCTTATTTTTCAGTCATTTATAATCAGGTTCTCGAGGTTTTGGCATCAATCGATCAGAAATTCTTTTACGGTTTAATTTATGAAACAAAACAAACTGTTGTTTGAGATACACTTTTGAAAAATTGGTAATTAATATCGATTGTCTAAATCATACCGCGCACCCAATCACTACCTCTTTTCCCAAGCACAGTCGACACTAACGGATACAATCGATCTGACTTTGTTCTTATTGTTGTTGTCACTTTCTGTTTCCGATGCTTATTTACGTTTTTTCATTTTATTAGCTACTAAGCTCTTCCTTCTTTCTAACTAACTGACGAAGCCTTGGTACCGTTCGAACATTTCACTCCATCAGTTCAGTTTACTAGCAGCAGGCAGCAGCAGCGGACATCAACACCGATGGCAGTAGGCGAAGTGGATCAGCAGCGGGCAACAGCGGCGGTGGTAGTGGTTGGCTGCAGTTCTTACCTCTTTCAGTTCGGCTCCCCTTCGATCTGAGTTGGACCTCACCAGCGGTAATCCGATTCAGATATCGTTGGGTGAATACAACCTGAAACTGAAAGAGACTCGCACCGCAAGGTGGTTTGAGCAGTGATGCCACATATACAGATTTATCTACATTTATACAGATTTTTTGCGTATTTTACATACAGATATCTGCATATACAGATTACAGATATTCTGGAAATAATACAGATTTATACAGATTTTTTTGGTTTTCATGGGGTCGTAAATTAAACTTCTTTATATAATTGAAAAACATAAATTAACTCAAATGCGGTGGAGCGTGTCGAAGGTTTTATTATATTCATATGCTACGCATAAACGTGTGCATGAATGAATCACGGAAAAAATGTTAAACAAGCTATAGTGCATTTTTTTTTTTCGAGAAGGATATGTCCAGTACATATGCAGATTTTTTCAAATTTAAGGTGATTAGATTTTTGAGCTCCAAAATACAGATGAAAATGTGGCATCACTGGTCGTACCCCAAATTTAAAATCTCATGTTAACTTTACCTAATTCGATAGGGGCGAAATGGTCACCTTTAGGTGGGGTGAAATGAGCACACCTTGTCACATAAACTTACCTGAAATTCATCTCAGTAGACTTGTGAGTTTGTCTGTTTCCA